>NC_045158.1:9144397-9180820 GCF_900700415.2 Clupea harengus | reverse complement strand
ATTTAACTCCTGGACAAACATTAGCTCAACAACTGAAACGTTACTTAGTCAACTGTAGCTCACATTCTTGTATCAGATATGCTATATAACAACGACCCGACAATACAACCACGTCTGTCGAGATACATTTAGAACAGTATGGCAATTCATAATAGCTGGGAGACACATAACCTAAGCTAACATGGCCTGTCCATGTCGTGAAACATTAACATAGTTTGCTAGCTAGCAAGATAGCTAACTAAACTACAACTTTATCATCAAGCAACTACCTTACATTCAAACTACATACAGGCAGGGATACGTGCATATCACCCTACCTCTAAACTTAAGCGTTCCAAAACCTGTTTAAAGTGGAAAGTTGTTGTTTATCAACAAAGCCAAAGCATTTCAAGGCACCCCACCAACAAACGATACACGTCCTCTTCAGGCGAATTCAAATTTCGCTCCTTGCTGCAGCCGAGTATTCTTCCGCTAGACACACCTCATTTACTGTGTGAGTTTATAGGAAATGTAACCCTTGTATTTGCAATGTAATTAAAGAGGCTCAAAATGACTACATTGTTCAACTGTAACTGAAACCCTCAAACTTTTAAATATTGAAATGATATGCGTCAGGGACTATTTCTTGTGTTACTGTATTACAAATGTGTGCGCTCGCAACGCCCCTTTGTGGATATGAATTGACCAATTGAAATCCAGAACAGTCGTCACGTGTTTAAACCATTTCCACGTTATGCAGTGTTGCCAGGTCCACGGTTTTCCCGCGGAATTGGGCTACTTTTAAAGTACTGCCGCGGGTTGAATTTTTTTGTCCGCTGGTTCGGGTAGACCTATTTTGCATGCAAATTAGATGAATATCTTTAAATAAAAATCCATATTTTAAATGAAATCATTTATTTATACCCAAATCCTACCAAACTGATTCCAGATCAGCATGTACACCCATGGACATGGGACACGCCCACATACGCACAGTGCGTATTATTATTGATAATATACTGTATCTAATTACACAAGGCCATTTTAGGACCTTGGTGAAAGAACTGTTTAGGGAAAACTGCTTTTAATGCTGGCATACTAAACATTTGGTGTTACTTTGTAGATATTACAATACATTTGGCAATGATAGCAATGCTGTTGGACTTTAAAAGCAGTGTATATGGTTTGGCAGGGGCATATTTTGAGTTCTGATATTGGGCTGGTTTTATTGGCCATTGGGCTGGTTTTGTCACACAGATCTGGCAACCCTGACGTTATGTCCGTTCCATTGAAAATCGACGAAAATCTGCATCAGTTTGCAAAACAATAACCATTAGCATCTTTCTTATGAGCTGCCTAGAGATGTCCCGCTCCATACGCTCACTGACTCTGATTATGACACTTTTGCTACAGCTCTTTCTTTCTTCTTTTCCTTCTTTTATTAGAATTATAGTAATTCGAATTGTTCAATGAAATGCGATGAAATAACAACTGTGATATTCTTTTTTCTTTTGAAACACTTTGATGGAGTCTAACTGTGGGGTGTGGGGTCTGTCGGCGGGGAAAACGTATTTCCTAAAGAATCCGTGTTGAAACCGGAAGTCGTCACTTTACTCCGTTTGATTAGGACCTTTACTTTATAGTTGAGAAGTTGTGTTGATCGCCTGACATTCAAACGATCGGTTTTCTTTAAATTATTATTATTTTTGTGAAGTTATACGGCTTATGTGAATAAAGCTATCTACACGACTTGTTATATGTCTACATTGACTCGGTTAGTTGTTCATGTGGTACACAAATGTTGCAGAGTATTGTAGGTCTTAACTGAAGCTTTCCATTATTGTTAGGTTGCTGCTAACGCTTAGACCAACAATCCATTGGAACACATAGTAGCTAGCTAGCCTCGCTGCTAATAAGTATAACGTTAGCATGCTGATATGAATTGACCCATGCTGCTAACGCTTAGACCAACAATCCATTGGAACACATAGTAGCTAGCTAGCCTCGCTGCTAATAAGTATAACGTTAGCATGCTGATATGAATTGACCCATTATAGCTAGGTAGCTTAATGCTCAATTGACTTGTTAACCGAACTTTTACGAAGCTATATGACCAAACACAAAGCTAGCACTGTGTAACGAGTGTAATTCAATTGCTAGCTAGCTAGCTAGGTAAATTAGCTCGCGTAAGATACTGCTTGAGATAACCAGCCCAAACACTGAATAGCGGTTTCCCCCAAAACCCATCGATTGTGTGTGTTTGTGATGTGTAACATATATCCTTTATCAGTCATTCAAGTTATTTACGTTTATTTACCGCTAGCGGTTGTACCAACACGAGTGTAATTCAATTGCTAGCTGGCTAGCTACGTAAATTAGCTCGCGTAAGATACTGCTTGAGCTAACCAGCCCAAACACTGAATAGCTCGCCTAAGATACTGTAATTCAAGCTAACCAATTACCTCATTCCCCCCAAAACCCATCGATTACGTGTGTTTGTGATATATATCCTTAATCAGTCATTCAAGTTATTAACGTTTATTTACCGCGAAGTGTAATTCAATTGCTATTAATGTTAACGTGACACAACATTAAAAGTCAGGCATCGACATGGTTCCTAAAAGAATAAATCAAAGGTCCTTGTCCATTTCTGTTCAGGACATGTGACAAGTTTTATCCAAACAGAGACCGGAGTAAAGTGACGATATCCGGTTTCAACACAGATTCTTTAGGAAATACGTTTTCCCCGCCGACAGGGTCTTTCCATAGATTGTTATGCTTATTATTTACTAGTGATGCACTGTAATAAAAAACGATCTGAATCAGTACCATAATTAAAAAAACTGAAAACAGGTGGTGTATTTTCTTGTTCTACTCCAAATATAATGAATTATGCATGTTGTGTACATTTTTGTGAAAACATTTTTTATACTACAACATAATGGCTTTGCAGCTGCATTTCAGAGAGAGAGAGAGAGAGCTCCCTTCATTTGAATGTCTTAGTCTAAGCAGTGATTGCAGGAAGGTATACAGGAACACAGCTGTAAGCTATTCTCTACAGCTGTTCAATACAGTGATAGGCCTTGGAGTAGTATGCGGCTAAATAGGAAGACAAACAGATGGAGGAAAAATGAATGCAAAAAGGCTGTTGTGGCAATGAGGTCTCATTTTAATTCTGGCTGATTGGCAATTTTGCGTTTGTCGGAAGCAAAATCAGTCAAAGTGTCCAGTTAGTCTCATCCATATTCATGGACATACAGCCATCCATTCTCTTGGTATTTAGCCAGCACTTTCCGTCTCTCCCTCTCGCATGCCAGATGAAGGCACAGCAGTGACTGGTGACCAAAGAGGAGATTAGTGTGGATACTGTGGCCCATGATGTGTGATTATGGCGCATAGAATCACACAGCACCAAGTCCCTCATTGCCCGCGGGGACACAGGCTCAAGTCTGGCCTGATGTCATTTCCCAATCCTCTCCCCACCTCTTCTCCGCCTTGTTTCCTGTCATAACTTCACTGTCCTGTCCAAATAAAGACATAAAACGCCCCAAAATAAATCTTTAAAAAAAAAAGAATCACACAGCACCAACTCACAGCTGTAGCTGCATGCCATGTATTTTCTCTATTAGTCTATCATGCTACATGGAAGAGTTCAGTTATGATGTCAATTTCCGTCATATTGGATTTTCTGCCATACTGGATTTAATGAAAAAGCAGAAACTTGGTACAAAACCAAACTGGTATATTGACTTGGGACCACATTGTGAGGAAGCTCGAAAACGTTTGCACCTTTTGACCTCTAATAAGCAAAAATGCGTTTTGGCTAATAACTGTTGATGTGCCATAAAAATACCTCAGCCATGCTTTGATTTATCAAAACCAAACTTGGCACATGGACTCTAGGGGGGCACTACTAAACACGAGCTGTTTTAAGGTTGAGACATGGCAACATGTCATGTTAACATACTTGATGCGACTGCCATATTGGATTTTATCGAAAGATATTGAAATTGGTGGCAAAGCCGTCAAACGTGACGTTAGGTCATATCCCAGCAAGCGAGATCCCTTCCTAAGGTTCTGCACAAAAGTATGCCATTTGCCAACTGAGAGGCGCTGCAATTAACAAAAACACATTTTCCAGGTGTTGGCCTTATACAAGTGATTGTTTTGTCTGGTGAAATCTTGGGAGATCTAAATGTATGTGGTTGTGTCGACCAAATGTATGTATCCAGCATGTTGGATTTAATCAAAAGCCTTGCAAGATCTGATGGATTTTTTATTTTCAAAACCATTAGGCTATCAAATTCTGTGGCGAAGCTGCCAAACAGGAAGTAAGCTCATATCTCAGCCATTCTTTTAACAAGAGTCAATTAACATGAGGCTTGAGTCATGCCCCTTGACATAACAACATCAAGTTTCCATGGCAACTAAGCCCTGCCGGGCTGCTTGGCCCCCTCATCACTCCTTGCAGCCACTCATTTACTAAATGCTCCATTTTGTTTATGAAACTTCAAGGGTTAATCCAATAAACAGACTATATAATTCAGAGAGACACAAGGAGAGTGAATTGATCTCTACTTTTATTTCATGTTTATATACATATATAAAAAATAGGGAAATATGTACAATGGTAATAAATATTGACATTTTTACACACAAAATAAGTTACTTAAACATTAAACTTAAAATAAAAAAACAGAATATTAAAATGCAACAAGGAAGAATGTACATGACATGACAGAAATAGGCATTATGTTAATAAAAAAAAAAAAACATCCAAATAAACAAACAGCAAAATTAAAGCATTATGAGAAATAGGCCTAAAAACAAAGGCCCTGTCCGGAACAAAGAATAATGATTTGGACATGATCAGAATTAATACACAGAAACCGTGCATTTGATACAGCAGCAGCCAGAATCCTGTATCTTCAAAGTATTTGTAAGTTAGTTTCCAGACAGTCCAACAATAATTTACCATCACCTATCAACAAAGCAGCAGCGTGTTGCTTAAAGGAAACCAACCCAGTTTGTCTCAAAAGAAGAAATGAAAGATCACAGGTCTGCAATAATAATATAGAGAAAAGATGAAGCTTTAGATTTTGGCCCTGAGAGCTCTTTAAGTTTGACTGTAGGGTGCATGGTGTACACAGGGCTTTGAAACTGTAAAACATCCAGAAACCCCAACAAGACAAAGAGACATGCTGACTTAGGTCCAGTCTGAATCACAAACTATGCATTAGATCACGGGGATTCTTAGTTGTCAGGGTCTCTCACATATGAATTGCTACGCATAGAAACTGAACAGTAGAAAAAAGTACTCTGGCATGCTTTGTGTTCTTGAAAGTGTTCTTTTACTATGGATGAGAGGGTTTTATTGAATAAATGTGCATTAGTCGAGAGAGCAGAAATCAGTTGTGGTTGGTGCAGTGGACGGACTTAAATGTTAAATGAAGCAATGCACAAAATCAGATGGAACCAAAGAGTAAGAAATAAAAATGCAGTCTGCTTTGGCTTAACCCAAGGTGAAGAGGCACAGCTAAAGTAAACATGTCACAACACATAAATTGGTTTTATTTAAGCCACTAGTAACCCTAAACTAGAAACTTCACTTGAGAAAAAACAAAACGTGCTCGTCCAGTTACTGAAAAAACAAACAATTCTATTGTAATGGCTATGGAAATGGATAGTACTGAACACGTGTAGCAGATCATGCAACATGAACCAATAGCGGCCATGAAAGTACCTCTTCACCCATGGGGTCATTTCAATCCTCTAAAACCCCTTTCATTTCTCTCCTCTTGTGGTTAATAACCAGACTGTCATCTTGGAGTCTTACAGTCTCTGATGCACCATAAAACCACCACTGCAAGGAGAAAGAGAGAGAGATAGAGAGAGAGCGAGAGAGAATATTAGTCTGTAGGAAAATGTCACACCAGTCTGAGGAAAATCATATACTCTGTTACGAGGATTGGTTGGCCACTTACGTTTCTGATTTTAATAGTAATTTCCCTCATACGAGGGTCTAGGGGGGACTCAGGAAGAATTGTACCTGTGTTTCATCAGCAACGCAGCCCTCTATGGGGCATCCAGGCACATCAGCCTGCCCGTCCGCCCCAATCACGTCTTCAGCGGTTCTCCAAGGGCTGTTCGCCCCTTCCACTGAACACCATCCATCCTACACTTGACATTCAACAGGGCAAGGAACACAGGGACACAGTGTCCCAGAATATTTCCGTTGGATGCTCCAGGGGACATTACATCATCACCCACCTACATTTAATTTGGCATACAAATGGTGGCACAGGGCTTGTTTCCATCATCTTTCATACTTTTTTTTTTTGGCAGTTCTACTCATCACCCCCCCACTAAAACGCACACAATAATGCACTTGTAGAGACATCCAATGCAGTCATCTTCATATAACATTTCAAACACAGTCGTCTTACAGTGGGTTTTGTCATCCTCTGGCTTCATCCTGCACAGTGAAAGTGACTCCCACTGGCAAGATGAAAGCGAGATGGGAATAAGTGTTCCTTTCACATTCTAATTCACGCTCATTTAACACAGGGTGATTCGACTGAGCTGCGACTGGTCATCAGCTCTTGTGTCCATTCTTCCGTGGAAAATACAAAATGAACATAGGAATGTTCTAATTTACACCATCACAATATATTAGTGCTGAGGGGCTGGAAAACATTCTCAAGAGGAAACACAATGTGAGACAAAAATGTACTAAATGAGCTTTTGAGAAAAGTCTGAACTTCTTCATTTGCATGTCTTTTTTTACGCTGTCCTCACACAGCTCACTTGTTTTTTTCCCCTCTCTCTCCGTCGCTGTGCAGCCCCCGCCAGGTGTGGCCTAGTGGAGGTGCACATGATTGTCGTCGTGCTTAGTCTGAGTTTTCAATTCATCCTGTAAATCACTCTCAGGCTCTCTCTCTCTGCTCACTTAAGGAAATAAAATGTGCTCCGACGGCGGTGAAAGTGCAGCAAGCAAATAACCTGACCTCCGAAACAGGAAAGAGGCAAGTCTGTCCAACAGAGTCTCTCGCAGCATGCCTGAGCATTTCAGCTCCTGGTCAAGGTCTGTCTGGGTGGCTGGCTCAATGTATTCTATTCAGTCTTCACATAAACAAGTGACCTCTGACCCTAAACCAGATGTGACATGACAAGGTGCAATTTCACAGGTTGCCGCTTACAGTGTTTTTTTGATACAGAATTTACACAACGTAAAAATTGCACAAAGGATCTTGTGGTTACGGCAGAGGTTGCGATGTGTCGGTTAGGGGGAAGCAGGCTTGAACAGAGCTGGAGTCTCTGTTGTGTGTGCAGGTTGAAGGGCACAACGAAGCAGGTTTTGGAGCGCGGGGACAAGAATTTGTCACATTGAGCTGAACAAGCACTGGCAGAGAGGGAGAAAACGAGAGAGAGGTAAGGAGGGAGGGTTCAGTCGCGAGTGTGACTGAGTGAGAGAGTGAGTGAGCGAGTGAGTGAGAGAGAGAGAGAAAGAAGTCTCCGTCCAGGAGGGAGGTAGGTCACTTTGCTGGGCTAGTCCGTCCGCTGCCTTACACAGAGGACTCCTCGGGGTTGGCGTCGGGCAGGACGGTCCTCTGCTGGAGGGTCCGGCGCAGCTCCTCCCTGAAGGGGCTAGAGTAGTCGTTCCCGCCTCCGCTGATTCCCCCACCTAAGCCACCTCCGAGGGCCCCACCCCCGCCTCCCCCGCTGATGATGCCTCCCCCACTGCTCCTCTCCTCCGCAGCCGTGCTCAGGTTGAGCCGGATGTAGCCGTTGGTGCCCGAGTTGCGGATGTTGGTCAAACTCAGGCGGCTGGGCGAGTGGATGGGCTGGCCCGGGATGGCACTGGGGGATGAGGAGCTGGCTGCAGGGCAAAGTGCGTGCCCCGGTACGATCTTCAACGAGCCGTCCGAGTAGTAGTAGTTGGCGCCCGTCTCCCAGAAGCGGTCCTCGTCGTTGGGCATCTTGCTGGGCACAAACGTGGGAGGCTCCTTGGGCAGCGTGATGGGGTACACCAGCGTGCTCTCCAAGGGTTTCATCTCAGCGCCTTTGCCCAGGGCCAGCTTCAGCCTGCGCCGCAGGTAGAGGGCGACGATGAGTAGCAGCAGGCAGGCCGCCCCCAGGGTGATCACCAGCACCCAGAAGAGCCCCATGCTGCCGTCTGGAGCCCGGGCCTCCATGAAGACGGGGGCGCTGGCCACCACTGCCACCTGATAGCGCTCCGTCTGGAACTTGACTCCCTGCTCCTCCGAGTAGCACACATAGCGACCTGCCTGGTGGGGGCCTGCCTCGGGGACCACCAGGGCCTTCAGGGCTTGGTCAAACCGGGGCCCAGAGCTGCCCTCATTGCCCAGGAGCAGCTCCCTGTCATTCAGGAGCCAGGAGGGCTGGGCCAGGTTGGACACGAGGTGGCAGGGGAGCACCAGGTCGGACCCGACAACTACAGTCACGTTCCTCAGTCTGGAGTGCTCTGCAGGGGAGGGGAATGGGCTTAGTATTCACTCTCACGGTCATCATTTCCACAGTTAATATTTAATTCATATTCCAAGAGGATGCTCAGTGCATACTCAGTGAATTAATATTCAATTCATATTCAATGCTAATGTTCAATTCATATGCAGTGTTAATATTCAGCCTCACGGCTCTCATTGGCAAAAACGGTAAACAGCGGCAGTGCTTCACAAGTGCCACTAGGGAGCGCACTTACCCGGGCTGGGGATGGACACGGGCTTGTCAAACTTGGCCTTGCCTCGGCTGAATCTCTCCAGCATGAGGTCCTGTGTCAGCGTGGAGGTCGAGCTGTCAGGGAGAATGAGAGAGTGCCGGGCATTAGGAACACGTCTGCGATCGGGCCTGCCACTCAATGATTAAAGGTGCACCGGCGCGATACGGAGTGCCGGGAGAGCTCGAGCCGGAGAGACAGAGCCGGCGCCGTGGGGATGAAGATGGAGCCGCAGAGCCAGCTAGCTAACTCACCCGCGGTGGAGGTCGTGGCGGACGCAGGCCCGTCCCTCGCTGTCCCAGGCGCAGTACGGGTCCCTGGATAGCAGGCAGTCTGGCTGAGAGTGGTAGCGGCTGCAGTTGGCCAAGGGCAGCTGGAGAACTGCGGAGCTCGAGCCAATATACAAATACTTCTGCAAGGGGAGAGAGAGGGAAGATATGAGAAGGAGGAGGGATGGGGGGAGGGAGGAAGGAAAGGGGGGAGAAGAGAGAGATGGGAATAAGGGAGCAGAATTGTGGAGGGAGATAGAAATAAAGAACGAGAGCGAGGGACAGGCCAGAAAGCAGGAATTAGAGGAATTAGGGAAGAGGGGAGGAATTTAGAGGGGGTTAGAAAGAGAGAAGCAGGAGACACAGACACAGACACAGACACACACACACACACACACACTCACACACACACCCACACACACGCACGCACGCACACACACACACACACACACACACACACACACACACACACAGTGACAGAGCAAGACAGACAGAGATAATGGGATCATCATTTTCAATTACACTGACATTTTGTTTTGCTATTCTCTGTTCTGCTTTGGGGCAAAGCTTGTTAACAGCACAACGGCAACAAAAAAGCTCTATTTAATTCACTGAGTGATCAAAATGAGATTGGCCAGAGCAGAGCAGGCTGGTCGGAGTCAGTGACGATTTGTAATTAGCGTGTGTTACCTGGGATATGGTCAGGCTGTCCACGGGCTGTGGGGAATCAAACAGCTGGATCTCCTCAATCACGTGGGCCTCAGTACCCAGGATTACAACCCTTTGAAGCCAACCGTCCGCTGGGAGAAGGGATGAGAGGAGAGTAGAGAAGAGAGGATGGGGGAAGAGGGGGATGAGAGGAGAGGAGGGGTAAGGACAGGGTGTGGACAACAAAGGAAGAAAAAAATGGATAAAAAGGATGGAGGGAGGAGGTAGATAAAAAAAGAAAAGGACAGAGAGGGAAAGGGAGAGGGAGAGAAAAAGAGGGATTTATGTTGCTGTGGTTAAAATGTACAGCAATGGGCAGCAATGGGCTGCATTTTGGAGTGATAGAGGGTTAGCAGACAATATTTTGCGGCGCACATTGGAATCGGGGGCTGGTTGTTCGACCTTTTGTGCTGTGCCATGCAGCGTCCCGGTGTGAGCCGCTTGTTTGTTCTGCCCAGCCAACCTCTCGGCGGACGGCCTGCCACGGATAATGTGAGCGAGTGACCCCATGCGCCATGGGGAGATGCTACAGAGGAGTGCCAAGGACTGCAGGGGACCGTCTCGGCCTCGCCAAACACATCACGCATCTCTGCCTCCGTCTATTATCCCTCTCTTCCTCTCTCAGTCTTTCCATCTCCCTTCCTTCTTTTTCACTTGCTCTATCTTTCACTCTCTGTATCGCTTTCATTATTAATCTTTCACTTTCTGCTTCTTTCCCTATCCTTCTTTTTTTTCCCTTTCTCTCTAACCCTCTCACTCATCTCTCTCTTTCTCTCTCTCCTCTTCCCGCACCCTGTCTCATTTCATGTCAGGGTCTCTCTGCTCCCTGCTGCCATAATCATGTTCTATTTGTGCACGGCAAAACTGCTCTCCTCTCTGACACACTATTTAATCATACACATTTGCATTCCCCCCCCCACCCCCGCCCCCGCCCTCCTCCCCCTGGGCCTTGGGCCGGGGTAATCTGTACCCTTTGACTCCCCCTGACAGAATGCCTGCACCCCTCGCCCCGCAGCCAGCCGCTCTCTTAATAGCTAATCAAGCTCGGAGCTCCAATTTGGCAGCAGCGGTCCTGCCATGAAAGGGATGCCTGTTGGGCCTGTACTCTTAAGCATGTTGGGTCAGTCGGTGGGAGAGGACCAGGCTCGGTGGCCAGTCACCAACAGTCACAGCTGTCACAGTGGAGGCTAGGGGGGTGAGCATCGCTGTCTTCCTGAGGAGTGCCGAGATTAATGTTTAACAAAGCAGGGGCTTATTACAGGAGGGAGGTGTGAAGTGGGGAGATGTATCGACGGGGGAGAAGAGACGAGTGTGGGAGCCTGAACTGTTACTGAGGTGTGGTGAGTGTTGGTAAATATTTGCGCTTGTGTCATGTGTGTGTGTGTGTGAGTATATGTCAAGGTGGGTCTAAGGTGTGGGTTTGAAATGTCTGTATAGCACATAGCACCCCCTCCTGTGGCTTACCTGTGCCGATGAAGAGCACGTTGTACTGCCGCCTGTCCAGCGAGAGGACCCGGTCCACTGCCAGCCGGGTGAAGTTGACGCCCTTGGTGAGCAGCAGGGGATGCGCCTCCACCCGTTCTTCCATCAGCGGGTGGTTCTTGGCGAAGTTGAGGGTGGTGTCTGGTAGCAGCAGGGTGCTGTTGTAGCTGTGGTCCCGGTGCCATTTGGTGATGCACTGCACACACGCATGCCAATGCACACCGAGGAGCCCGCGAGGGGAGCGAGGGAAAGAAAGAAAAAGGAAAATAAGAATGAAACAAGTGTAGTGCCGCGTAGGAGGCATTCTGTCACAAACCGTAATACTGAGTCTCATTCAGAAGTTATGAGGGAACATATTTGTGTGTAAAGCGTTCGCAAACTGTAAACTGTAGAAGGAAAATTATGTCGCCAATCATCCTTATTTCAGTAGCTCCTTAAGTTGATACATTTGTACATGACTGCCTATCAGTATGTTGAAAAACAGCTAAACATTGCCTTCCTTCATTGCTAATTACAATTCTAATTCACACTCAGCGATTTTGGCAATAACATAAGATTTGGTTGATTAATTAAAACACCCAACTGAATGCTTTTCAAGCAGACATTCTACTGTCTCCTTCACCAAAGGTAGTTTTCAATCCATTCTGCTGAAGCAGACTGAGGCAGAGCTTTGGCTCTCCATTAGCTGTGGTCATTTCTTTTCCTTCCTTTTTTGGCATTTTTCTTTGCATTCAGGCTCACGTCAACCCGTTGAATTCAACTTCAGCTTAACCTCTGCTGAATGCCCAATGCAAAAAAGGTCACTAAACGTGTGTGGACGTCTGTTACCTCTGGATAACAGCGCATTGAACTGTATTCGAGACTGTTGCCAGTGGCAACCAGTTTCTGTTCTACTGCAAACCTATGGAGTGCTAATGGATTACAGCTGAGGTCTGTTTCAGCGAGTCTGTAAAAGCAATGACTCTAAAAACAAATTCAGAATGAATATTCTTTGCCCAATTACTGATTTGCCTGATAGGAAGCCACGTAATAAGTGGGATTTAGGTACAGCCGCTCATTATTGCAAGACAACTTTCTCCAGGGTCAAACAAGATCCCGAGGGGTCCTGGTCATCCTGTAAGGATTTACTTCGCAATAATAACTGGCTTGCCATAGGCTATCCCATTTACACAGGATTTACACAATTGCTGAATTATTTTAATGTAAAGCCTACTGATGATATACTGGAATTCATCATACACAAGAGGTGGTTACAGCCAAATCAAAATTGCCATGTCATTAATGAAATTACAGTTGTGAAAGTGCAAATATAGGACATGTCATTAATCTCATAAACACCTTTTCTATTTCTCTTCTCCTCTATTTTGTGCATGTGTTGTCCCATGTCGGAGAGTGTACCTCTATGTACATGTGTGTAAAGGAAGATACTGTAATAGTAAGTGCACGTGTTTGTGTACGTGTGCATACATGTAAATATAAATATGATTCTACTCTTGTGTGTTTTTCTCTCTGGATGTGTGCCCATCAGTGTGTGTGTGTGTGTGTGTGTGTGTGTGTGTGTGTGTGTGTGTGTGTGTGTGTGTGTGTGTGTGTGTGTGTGTGTGTGAATGTGGACTCACTGCTCCTGGTCTGGGACTGGGGACAGCGCCTCTGTACCGGGTCCAGCGCCCAGAACCCTGCTGGAATTCCTTATAAGGTCCGTTAAACACCTTCTTCATGTCGTCGATCTTGTACTGACACACAGCAGATACGTCCACATCACCCCTGCGAGAGGAGGAAAGGGATAAAAGAGAGGGAGGGAGGAAGGGAGAAAAAAGAGGGAGAGTTGGGGTTTGTAATTAGATTTTCATGATTTCAGTGGCATTCATTGTTTGAATTGCTATTAATTAGATTTTATAGTGGCACTGTGGCTGTGGCGCTTTCAAGCCTGAGGCAAAATGATAATTTTCTAAGCTATTCATCATAACAGAACTGGACATGGAGACACTGAGTGTGCGAGATAGTGGCAAAGAGAGAAGAAGAGAGAGAGACACAAAGAAAGAGGGAGGAATGGAGAGAGAGAGAGACAGAGAGAGAGAGAGAAAAAGCGTCTGTGATGCTTTAATACCCAGTGACGTTGCTTGTGCTGTTGCATTCATCATCTAACTGCTTCCTCCTCTGATCATAATCACCGTGGAACACTTGTGCCCAGCAGGCGGGCGCAGAGAGACACTGGCCCTGCCACCTGCGCTATAAACGATGAGGATGCCCTTATCAGGGGTGACTTCGGGCTTATCGCTTTATCTCATGCTCTGGCGCACTGGTGGTGTAACTCTTCGCTGGCGCAGTGACTCAGCGGTGCCAGGTGCCCTGTCTGCCCGAGTATATTCAAACAAAGCCTGTTTGCTCCGAGAAGACAGACGCAGGCCGGGCATCACTCTCACAGACAGTGGAGACATGACGGCTCAGGTGGGTAGCAATTGCGACGCTACTGTGGTGATGCCATATGTTTGAACAACATTAGGGTAGGGAAACGTGCACCTTCCCAAAGTCAAAGTGCCTCCTTTTAGAGTTGGGCATCTGGATTTTATTAGAAGCACCACCATGAGATAGAGCTGATCAATGGTATCAGATTGTCTTTACCCGCGGGGAGATGGATGGCCAAATTAAGCACAAAGAACACAGCAGGACTTCTTCTGTCTGACCCTGGGATTTTTTCTAAATAGGACCACCATGACTTTTGTTGTGGTGTGCTGAGCTTCAGCACCACCAATCCTTGACTGTGCGGTGACTCACCACTGGGCATGGAAGAGGCCGAAGAAGCTGGTGCCCTTCCAGTCCTTTTTGTCGGGCAGGGTGAAGACGGCCCGCAACTTGTTGAAGGTGACGTGGCGGTCTGGGAGCGAGCACACCAGATGAGCCTTCTGGAAAGTGGTCCACTTCTTCTGCAGGGTCAGAGTGCCCCCCACATCTCCCTGAAGGCAGCAACATAGGATTTAAGACTGGATGGCACAAAATGTATATAACAAACAAAAATAAATCTATCTGTGTGTGTAATCTGTATGTGTGTGTTATGTGTGTTTAGATACATATATCCCTGTGTGTGTGTGTGTGTGTGTGTGTGTCAGTGTGTGTTTGAAGGGTGTCTTTATTTGTGGGGGTACATTAATGTATGTTTATGGCGGTTAATGTGTGCCTATTCAGGGGTTTTATGCATGTGTGAGTGTGAGCTGATACTGGTTTATGACCCTACTTATGTTTCTGTCACTCTATGTTTTAATGTGCACTAGTGGAGCAAGCCTCTTTCCATGTCTGTATTTGTGCACGGGTGAGTTTATGGACAGGTGTACAATTACACATCTGTATGTGCTGATCACTATGTGTAAATGAGTGTCTACATATAGGTGCGTGGATACCTCAGTACGTATGTGTTCGCGAGCAAGTGTGTGTGACTGATTGAGTGAGTGTGTGTGTCTGCAGGTGTGTGTGTGTGTATGTCTCATACATACAGTACATACATACCTTGCAGACTCTGGCCACTCGGGCCACGGTGAGCTCTGGATCACAGTCCAGGTCGACGGCTCGCTCACTGAAGAAGTAGTAGATCTTATCATCATCACCATCGCTGCTTTTCTGGCTCTCCCTCACCACGGCTGAGCCCACAAACTCCGGCTCTGCAAGGAGACACAGTGTGAAAACGCGTACACACACATACATTCATTACACGCATTTAAACACTCACACACATACTGTACATACACACGGACATGGACATATGTTTGCACAAACATTCAAATACTGTGTCTCTGGCTTAGTTTTTTCTTTGTTAAGTGTGCCCTTGAATATTTGAGAGAATCAACACACTTATATAAATGTATTATATTAACTCACCACCCAGCCATGTAGGTTCACTTTTCATACTATAGTGCTGCTGGCCCAGGTTACGCAGAATCACCGGTTCAGTGCCCAGGAAATTGTTGAAGGTGGCAGAATACAGTTCTTTATCTGAAATAACACACTGACCATTACAACTGTGACCATTAGTGGGCACACAATTTAACTTATTAAACCAACAACAACTACATACATGATATTGTGTACATAAGACACTATATTTATGACAACATAAATCTGAACCTTGCTTTGATAAAATATGCATGTAAACAGACAGACACACACAGTCTGTCTACAACAGCTCAAACAATCAAAGTCATCCATGCATAACCATATCTCTACTGATCCATTCACATGCCCACAGAACTCACCAACAATGAGGCCGGTGTAGCTCTTTGCAGGGTCGTATGGACACTTTCCCTTGCCATCCTCCAGGGCGGCAGTGTTGAGACTGAAGTGGTCAGCGTTCTGCAAGGGGATGGGGAGGGGGTGAGGGGTGAGAACACAGAGAACACAGGTGGTCAGGACCGCTCTGGCGCGGGTAGTTGTGTCTGGCTGCGACAGCCGCAGCTGCAGCCTCCAGGGCAAAAAAACACACACGCAAGCTTGGTGTACGTCTTAGCCGATCACAGTCACCGATTTGCCGTGGCCTCAATTCCAGTTTATACACCCTGCCACGCAGACCAATAGCCAATAGGGAGAGCATGGAGGTGTGATCGGCAGAGAAAATACCGGCCCAAATCAAAGCCTCTACTCATCCACGGGTGGCAAAAACACACACACACACACACTGGAGTTCCTGAAGGGTGAGGTACTCACAATGTAGGCACACTTGGGCTGGAAGGCGTATGTGCCGCAGGTGTAGAGATATGTGTGATTGTAGCTCTGCAGGAGTCGGATATAGTTGAAGCATTCGGTCTGTGAGAGAGAGAAATAGGAATATAAAGGGAGAGAGAGAGAATTAGGACACAAATGTAAGGAGAAAATACAGAGAAAATAGCTGAAGGGATTTTACCTCAGACTGTAACTACCTGGTTATTTTTCCCCTTCGAAGCGCACTCTTTCTTCTTGTCCTGAGGGGCTGGCCAGTCAATCTGCACACAAGAAATATATATATATAGAGAGAGAGAGAGAGAAACACAATGAAAAAAGGGATAAATGACTGTAAGCTGCACAGAGTGGTTTACATAGTGCTCCTTTATGTGTATTTTTTTTCGTAGAAATATTGACTGTGTTGTGTAGCTTGCGGCTGATACTAGCCTTTTCGTCAGTTAACAGATGCTTTTATCAACACTGCTCTAGACTTACACAGTAATGGTACCAGAACACAGCTGACCTGGGATCAGATACGGCCTAGATCCAGTGCTGTTCTCCACATATTCATTTTAGCCGTAATTGTGCCCAATGGGAAATGAGTCTGTGGTATCAGCATTGCTAGCGCTAAGCTCTGGCAGTTGATCTATCAGCTCACGCTGCAAACATTTTCTCTACCTGAGGCCTCAGTTGCTTGCTGATGTCGTTGGGGTCCAGGGCGAAGAGGGCCTCTCTCGCACCGACATAGAGTACACTGTCGTTTTCGGACAGCGTCAAGATGCTGTAGCTGCACACTCCCGCCGCGTGAAACTGCGCCATGCTGTCAGACACTTCTAAGGAAGGAGAAGAAAGAGACAGGGAGGAGGAGAGAGGGGGGAGAGAGAGAAACTGAGTCAGTGGTACTTTCATAACCAAATACATTAATTACTCCCTTCTTCCCTGTGCTGCCTTTACAGACAACAAATTCAGGTGAAAAATGTGATGCTAGCTTTTCCGTAAAGTGACAGTATTAAGGGGTGGGGGGAAAATAATTATTGATAATGTATCCTGTTCATGCTGAAAGCAGAACCTGAGCTCCTAAAAGGAAGTGATGTCAGCTCTGATTTACAGCCGGCCATCATGTACAGACAAAACGAGCGAGGCCCTGTCAGGCGTTGCAGGATTAAACAAACAGAGAGAGAGAGAGAGAGAGAGAGAGAGGGATGGGGGAATAGAGGATAAGAAATAGGGAGGGAAGAGAGAGAAGGACAAAGATAAAGGAGAGAGAGGAGAACAGAAAGAAAGCAAGAGAGAGAGAGAGTAAAAGAGAGAAAGTGAAGAAAAAAGAGACAGGGAGAGAGTGATCGCCCAGGGCTTCAGAGAGAATGCAATAGGAAAGAGAATGTGAAAACAGGGAATCAGTGTGGAACCTGTTATTACCTAGAGAACAGCAGTGTATTAATATTAGAGTGCAGCCCGCGCCAAGAAGAGAGGAGAGCAGAAGAAAGGAAGCAATGTCCCTGGAGGAAGGCAACGCACATCTGCTTGGCTTCACAGACAGCTAGCACGGCAAGCATACACACTTTCTCTCTCACATACACACACACACACACACACACACACACACAGATGCACGCACACACACACACACACACACACATGCCTGAAGAACGCCCCTGGATACCTGCTCACCATCTCAAGCGTTTCGCCGCAATCACACAGAGACTGTGGCTCTGCTTGTCAAGAGTCGTTTTTAATTATTGCTCAGCGTAGATGTCAATTAGCAGCTTTAGGAGAAAGTGGGTGGGTGTATTTACTTAACGTCACCACAGAGGGGCAGCCTTGAGGCTTATGCACACTTTGGGGGACAGGAAGGGTGCGTGGTGGTGTGTGTGTTCGGGTGGGGTGATAAATGAGAGATCCCTTTTGTGTTCCTTGCATTTGGTATGACAGAGCAGCAGCCAAGAACTCCACGGCGAGGAACAGCCGTGGGAGTCGTCAGGAATAATGAAGAGAGAGGAGAAAGAGAGAGAGAGAGAGGGAGAGAGGGAAAGGCAGCAGCAGAGAGCGATGCCAAAAAAAAGAAAGAAAAAGAGTGCCCTCCCGACTTTGGCGCTGAAGGATGGATGAAAGAGACACAAAAGAGAGGAGAGCAGGATCCCAAAAATAGGCCAAAGTGATGAAACAGATGTGCGGGTTTGACAGAGGAAAAGAGGTGTGTCGGGTCGCCAGAGGACAACCTCCCTCTCCCCGCTGAGATGATGGGTCCACCTCTGGTGCTGACCTAAATGAGAGATGAAGGTTTCAAAGCACAGGGTCAAGAGTGTGTGCCTGTGTGTGTCTGTGTGTGTGTGTGTGGGTGTGTGTGTATGGGGTGGGACCAAGCTGAGCCATGGTGCTGGACTCACTTAGGTCTCCTCTGATGTTTATCCATGTGTGTGTCCATGTCCGAGTCCATATGTATGTATGTGTGTGTCTGTGTGTGTCTGTGTGTCTGTGTGTGTGTGTGTGTGTGTGTGTGTGTGTGTGTGTGTGTGTGTGTGTGTGTGTGTGTGTGTGTGTGTGTGTGTGTGTGTGTCTGTGTGTCTGAGCTGCTCCACGGCTCCTTTCAGAGACAGATTTACTATAAATACAGCCAGGCTCTGCTTATAGCTCATAACCACCGCACAGCTCAACACACTGCTGTAATTAAAGGTCTATTTTAGGTCCTTTGAAGCAGTAACATGGAGACAAAAAATATATTACACAGACCGAGAGGCACACACTTACACACATGCAATCACACAAACCATAACACAAACACCACCGCTAACGCTATTTTCTCGCCCTCTCAGAGAAAAAAGAGAAAAACCTAACAGAGTTGCATCTTTTTGGCAGAGATACATTGAAAAGAAAACAGAGTGTGGGACGGAATGAGAACAGAAAAAGGGACGTGTGCAGCTGTAGAGGGAAGAGAAGGAGAGAGGAGGAGAGAAGGTGATGGCGAGAGAGAGGGAGGGAGAGAGAGAGGGAGAGGGAAAGAGAGAGAGAGCGAGAGAGAGTGAGTGAGCGATGGCTGTAATTGCTGTAGATTACTTGAGGGAGTGGTGCAGAGGGGCGCTGGGAGATGTCGAGCGGGGGAGTACGATTACAGACGGGAGGAAATGGTAGAAGTGGATTAACACAACAAAACGAATAAACGAATAAACACACACACACACACACACACACACACACACACGCACACGCACAGACACAAACGCAGGGAGACGAGGGAGACGGCTGCAGAGGGATAGATAGACAGTTTGACTGGCAGAGAGGACAAAAGAAATGTGGAAGATGTATGAAAGTGAGAGCAAGACAGAAAGTAGGAGAGAGAGGACACAGGACACAGGAGGCAGACAGTGAGAGGGTATGTGGGGGCAGCTGATGGAGTGTGCTGTGACGGGAACTCTATTGAGCCGTACCAGTCATGAAAGAGGGAGGGAGGGAGAGAGAGAGAGAGAGAGAGAGAGAGAGAGAGACAGAGAGACAGAGAGACAGAGAGGGAAAGAAGGAGAAAGTGCAGGAGTGAGGCAGACAGAGAAGGATGGAGAAGGGGTAGGCGGTAATTGCTGGAGATTATGAGAGGGAGTGGTGCGCTTGTTGAGTATGGGAGTGCGACTAGTGATGGGTGGAAATCATATAAGTGGATTAACACAAAAAAAGATGAACCCCCCCCCCCCCCCCCCCACCGAATCAGACACGAAGAGAGCTGAGAGAGAGAGAGAGCCACTGAAAGAGAGAAAAATCGAGAGCTTGGGGAACTTTTATACAGACCAGGCCAATACTGGAAAGACCGGCGAATAAAAGCACACATAAATAGAATCACAAACACAGACAGAGGAGGAGGTGGTGAAAAGTAAGTAAGGGAGTAACCATAAGCAAAGGTCACGACTTTGTGTAGAGCACCGTAGGAGTCATAGGTTTTGGTTTGCTCCGACGGTGACCTTTCTGTGGAGTGGCACCTTTGAAAAGCCCCTCCGACAGCTTGCGGGTCTGGAGCGGCGGACAGATGGATTGATGCCGGGGTAAAAGACCAGCCCTCACTCGCCAGCTGTTGGGCCAACAGTAAGACCCAAGCGCTCAGGCTCAGGACGAGAGGGCGGATCTGCTCCCAGTGATAAATCCTGGATCGGTAAACCACCACTGGATGACTGACAAATACAGAGCACCTCAGCTATCTTAGGGGCTTGCTGACGAAGTCACACACGTGTGCACTGATTGAGGAGACATACACACAAACAGCAATATAGACACACACACACATGCATGCATGGGTAGGACATGGAAACACACACGCAAGTGTGTAGACTATGTAGATTGACATGCACGCCAAACATATACATATGCACACACACACACACACATGCATGCATGCTTTAATATACACATACATACACAAGCGTATATACACTGTCTCTACTGACATACATACTGACAACACACAGACACTGCAGGCTCCACCTCCCCCTACGGAACCAGTCATTACAGTAATTGGGGGTTAGAGAGTGTTCTGCTGGGACGGCACGGCCGCTCTCCATCTCTCATCCCCCACCACCACTCTGTTCACTCCTCCCTCGTTCACGTTCCATTACTGTGCCCACTATACTCACCCACTTCCTGTATTTGTCAAATTTGTCAGAAGGTCGGTGGGACATGGAGGGTAATGGCACAGACCGGTGTTACCAGGCTGTGTGCTCACTCCTCTGTAACTGTGCCCATGCAAAAATCCAATTGCTAGATTTAAGCCTTAATAAAGCAAAGAGGTTCAGTGGCGGCATTCAGAAGTAATTCCATCTCTCTCTCTCTCTCGTTCTCTCTCTCTCTCTCCCTCTTTCTCTCTCTCCCTCTCCCTCTCTCTCTCTCTCACACACACACACTTTTTTTTTTACTCTCTGTGTCTTCCTATTTTGCTTAAAAAGAACACCAGTTGATCATCTTCTTTCGTTTTCCCTGATGGAGGTTGTGAGTGAGATGGATTGTGTCTGTGGGAGGACTGGAGGTGGGGTGGTGGGTGGGTGGTGGGGTGGGGGGTGAAGGGCAATGGCAAGGCTTCCAGTCTCCATAATAAATGTTCTATTTGTCTCCAAAGGCCGTGGGGTTAACAAGCTTATTTTTGAATAGAACATTTCAAAACACGCAACTAATGGGCAGCTCAATTCAGATGCTGCCTGAGCTAACGACTGAGGGAAAACGAGGTGAGAAGAGGAAGAGAGAGAGGGAGGGAAAGAAAGAGAGCGAGAACGAGAGAGAGGGAGAGAGAGAGAGAGAGAGAGAGAGTAGTTAGATGTGTTTGTGTTTCTTCCCCTTCAGAATGACTATAAGCCACACATAATTATAGAGGTGGGGTCTGCCCAGAGGGGGTGTGGAGGGAGGTGGAGAGTGAGAGAGGGGAGGCTGTGGGAGTAAATATTATCTCTGCTCTCATCTCACCCCCCTCCCTAAAAAACTCTAAATCCCTCAAACTGCCTGTCCAAGCACTCTGCATACACACTCGTTTGCTCTCTCTCGGTCCCTACCCCTCTCCCTCTCCCTCTCCCTCTAAGGGCTGTCCACACGAAAACAGTGTCAACTGAGTGCCATTGCTTTGATTATAATCAGATTTAGTTGTAGGCTGTAACCTGCAGCAAAGGTTATGTAGGACATGTGGTTTTAAAATGACCTAGCAAGCAACAGTGTTTTCACTCATTTTTGTGGACGTGGATGACATCTCAAAACGATGTTGTGTGGATGCAAAACCTTTTGAAAAAAACACAAAGGAAAAACGTTTTCAAAACACTCACTCTTTGCTTTTCTTTTTTTTCACTCTGCCTCCCTCTCTCTCGGCTGTCCCCCAGTCTCCGTGCTTTTTCCCCCTATCCTAGTCCTTTACTCAAGCTACATAGAAAGAACTATTGTTTATGTGGTTTGGTGTTCACATACAAAGACACACGCGACACAGCACAGAGTGCACAGGGCTGGGGTCTGTGTGTATTTTTCTTCCCTGTCTCTCTGTCTCTCTCTCTCTCTTTCTTTCCGTTTTTTTCTTTCGCTCCGTCTCTCCACTCGCGTTTGCTCCTGCGAGACCATTTCCTGTCCTTTTAAGGCAGCCTGTTTGCAACTCCCATTTTATCCTCTCCTCCAGCTGAAATTAAGGCAATCTCCCTCTCCCTCTCCCTCTCTCTCTCTCACTCTCTCGTGACTGTGTGTTTATTTTCTTTGCCGAGAGTTTATTGTGTCCATCTGTTTGTTTGTGTGTTATGACTGTGTGAGTTGGTTGGGGAGTGCAGAGGATCAAGTTGTTGTGCTTAAGCGAATGAGTGAGTGTATTTCTTTTCCAGTGCAATATTGACTGCGTGTCGATTTTTTTTTTGTGTGCCAGTCAATCCCCAACACCAAGGCAAAAAAAGGAGCTTGGGGGGAGGGGGGAGTCATTTGAAATCAAATAAGAGAAGGAGAACAAGAGGGGCTGGAGCTATTCTGAAGGAGAACAACATGCTACTGTGGAGTGCACACATGAAATATGATTCTTCAGCCAGAACAGTTCTTATCTGAGATCTGCATGGATAAGGAAGGGAGGGGCTGCACAAAGAAGAAAAGAAAAAAGGGGCAAGGGAGAAAAGTAAGAAGAAAAGAGCTGAGGAGAAAGATAATGACAGAGCAAAAAAAGAGGGATGAAATAGGAGAGGTCTATAGAAAACAGTGACCGTGGCCTCGGACGGAGGAAGAACCCGTTCTGAGTTTGACATCTGACACAGGCAGAAACAGTACGAGCTCTGGATCGGGCCCACTCACCACTGTGCCGGACGGTCTTGCGAGGGATTGGATTCCAGTTGACACACATCGTCTTGTCCCAGCCAATGACGAGCATCAGGAGCAGGACTTTAGCCCCGCCCATGTCTCTAGTCAAGTCCTGCTCTTAAACCGCTGTGCGGCTCTTCTGATTGGACGACGAGTGGTGGTAGCTAGAGACACTCAAGGCAGTCCCCCCTCGGAAGCCTGCAGAAACACAGAGAGAGACAAATTAGTACTCAACATTATGGGATGTGAAACGTACTTATTACTCCTGCCAACCAGCACCGAATTCAACTGTTGACGCTCTGTCACGACTCACGGTGGTTTAACGACAGATTACGTTCACTGACAGAGGCGTTCAGACCAACTCATGCTGGCAGACTGCAAGTAAAAGAGAAAGTGCCTGTCGCATTAGGGGAAAACTCAACCTACATTCCAACCTGCATCAGGATCACTCACTCTGTTTTTGTCAGACACAGAGCCAATGTCTCTTTCTTTTCTCCCGTGCAGGCCCTGCGGAGGCGAGCACAGAATGTGTTTGTAATTATAATTTCAGTCTATGTTTGCGAGGCATTATTATGATACCGCAGGCAAGGTTCTCAGAGGAGGCGCAAAACCTACAGAAAACAAAGTTCGCTCCATCTCTATTCAGCTCACTCCTCGCTTTCCACTGATCTGGCCTAATCACCATGCTGCACCTGCCTCTGTCTATTAAAAAGGGAAATTAGGACCTTGATAATGTTTGCTGATTTGAGAGCAAAAGGCGTTGAATTTTAAATGTGCGTAAAATGTCAAATAGTGTTTATCATCCGAGATAACAAAAAACGCAATGCCTCTGTGGCGTCTTTTGCCAGCGGAATTTATCACCGAGGCCCACGTGTGAAGCGTATTGAAACGCCCTGGGCTGATAAGGGTTGGACACTCCGCATGTGTGTGACTTGCCATTTACAGAAATGAGATGCGGAGCAGCGCCACTGCAATTTCAGGCTTATTGATTTCTTATTTCTTTTTTCCAAAGTCAGAGCTGTGTGCGGGCTGACAAAAAGTCCAAGATCATCGAAATGACTTCGCTTAAATGGAAGGGTAGGATAAAGCTATTTGATGACTCACGGCAGGTCTCGCTGCTACTTTATTGGATCGATCGAGAGCTGCTTACTCTTTAAGCGGAGTGGAGCGTAACATTTGGAAACGCCATGGATGAATTGTAGAGGCTGTCCAATAACCCCTGTGTCTGACATTGGACATGCCAAGACTGCTGAAGAAAATAAACATCTGATTTTCTCTCAGCTGGACAGAAAAGTAGGGAGAAGACTAACCTGAATTTGGATTACTAACAAGGACAGCCTCACAGGCAAAGAAAATAGCAGGTTCAAAAGTTCTCTTTTCTCTCTCACTTAAAAAAAGAAAAAAAAAGAAAAAAACTGAGCTGAGTTTGTTGCAGCAGCTGCCAACACCGACGAAGACCTTCCATTTGCTCCGCTGAAAATTTCAGAGGCACCAGCCTCTCTGCACTCTGTGTACTGCTGACCGTATCCAATAACTTTTTAATGACGGGTTGAGGAACTGGTTTGCGCCGGTTCACTAATTACGTCCAACAGCTCTGAACAGACAAATATTGTCATCCTGTGTTTTGAAGAGCCCGGTTCCTAATTGGCTGGTGTTGAGAGAAGAAGGACAGCGGACCCTGTTTACGCCAAGCACCTCTTCTCCTGTGTTATGATTTGGAGTTATCCCTAAGGAAAACTGACCGAGGATGTTGCTTCCGACAGTGTGAGAGGATGTGTGTTTGAGGGGTGGAAGGTGGGGTCAGGGAGCTTTCCTCTTTCCTATCTCCGTCTCTTCTGTCCCTCCTCCCTTCCTGTTCGGCTCTTCCTCTCTGTCCTCCCTTCCACCTCCATGTCCGTTTGCTGACTGTTGTATCAAAACTCTGCCGGAACCTCTTGACCTGTGACCTTTTGACCCTCTCACAGGTCACAGGTGAGGGACCGGGGTAAAGATTAATGCAGGTCTGAGGTAGGAGGACGTGTAATTAGCACACAGGCCTCACACAGACACGTGAAGAGCACCTCCACTCTCCTCCTCTCTCCCTGCCCCCACCCTAAAACAAACAAAAGCGCTCCAGCAGCAGTCAAAGCTGTGCCTTCCCCCCTCCTTCCTTCCTTTCTTCCTTCCTTGCTCTCCTCATCCTTCTTTTTATTGCCCCTACTGAGGTTTGCACAAAAGCCTGATTCACGTCAGCCGCCGACAGGATGGGCAAGGAGGATCATTAACCCCCCCCCCCCCCCCCCACACACACACACACGGCACCCGCAATCCATTGGCCACTGCCGCAAGGGGAAAAGAGCCCTGTGATGTAGTGCCTGTGCCCCCCCCCCCCCCCCCCCCCAAAAAAAAAACAACAAACAGCAACAACCAAAGACAAAAAAAAAAGTGATAGAGGCAACACATCAATAATGCATCACAAACGGCTGCTGCTGTCACAATTCCACTCGTACTCCCAGGCCTTGGGGAGATGGGGGTTTTGGGGGGGGTGGACCAATGATCAAAGGACCAGATCTGTGACTGCCCACAGCCTGCTGCCCTCCACCCTCCTCACACCTCCCTCTATCCCACTTCACACACCCCTTGCAGGAAGAGGGGTTATGACCTGGCCCCTCTGGCTAAGGCCTGTGGATGTAGCTCCACCCCTGGAGCACTTGGTCGGCACATCAGCCCGATCTGGCGGGACGGCCCTGACGTGGTGAGGCAGAGTGGGTGTAGTGCTGTTTGGTTTAGTGACAGCTGCAGTGTTACTGGTCCAGGGGTAGTGTGTAGTACGTATGCATGTGTGTGTATGAGTGGGTGAATGGAGTAGCGGAAATGAGTTAGTGTGTGGTTTTGTGTCATCACAAAGAGTGATGACGTTCACAAGACTGTGAGCACCCTTGTGTGTGTGTGTGTGTGTGTGTGTGTGTGTGTGTGTGTGTGTGTGTGTGTGTGTATGTGCTTTTGTGGTGGTGCGAAGGCATATGTGTGTCATTGCCAGTGTGTATGCGTGTGTGTGTGTGTGTGTCTGTGATAGCCCATGTGTCTGTGTGATTGTGCTGGCAAGCTGTGCTGTGTTTGAATAGGAGCAGAGAGAGGCCCAGATGAAAGCCCACTAATCAAATGGAGTTTGATCAGCTGTGGGCCTGTCTGCTAGATGTGCTCCATCCACCACCACCGCCATCCCCACTGCCGCCATCCTCCACCTCCACCTCCACCTCCAGAGCCACTAATGTCCTCCTCTGCCTCCTGTGGTCCTCTGAGTGTGGTAGGGAGAGGGAGGAGCTGAATGGGGGGGCCGGAACCCATGCTTGCGTGCGCTCCTTTTGTTCGAGCCAAGTGCCATGATCAAGGGCTCCGTTGTGCTTCATCAGACCTGAGTCTGCTCTTCATTAGGGCTCAAACACATCAAACCCTGCACACTGACCCAAGCAGCTTGCTTCAAATCACTAAGTTCACCAGCTTCTCATGGAAACCCATCTAACAGACTCTTTTACCTCCTTTCTTCTACCTTCTAGCTCTTCACTTTCCTTGTTCCAAATTGCTTTCTCCTTCTCTCTCAATCAGTCTCTCCATTTCTCTAGCTCTTTTTTCACCTTCTCACTGTCTCTCTTTCTACATCTCACTTGCCCCTTTTCCCTCCTTCTCTCACATCCTCCTCTCCCTCTCTCTATTCATTGCTCTTGTTCTTTCCCTCTCTCTCTCTGACCTTGTGCTGTCAGCCTGTTTAATGACATGGCGCTGGTGAGCACACAGAAGGGTAGGCACAGACCTGGCCTGCTGCTCACGTGTGTGGGGAGCTGTTGCCTTGCCTCACCCTATCCTCCCCTCCCTTCCCCTGGCCCTATCCTCCCCTCCCTTCCCCTGGCCCTATCCTCCCCTCCTGCCTGGGGCCTTGAGGTTGCCCTGGCTACTGGGACTGGAGCCCGGCTCCAGCGATGGAGCTGGAGCTGTGACCTGTCATTGAGGTGTCTGTGTGAGTGTGTGTGTGTGTGTGTGTGTGTGTGTGTGTGTGTGTGTGTGTGTGTGTGTGTGTGTGTGTGTGTGTGTGTGAGTGTGTTTCACAGCTCGATCAGACCCTCATTCACTGGCATCGCTTGCCACTCTGCTCATTAACACAGTTTTGCTCTGTCCACGTGTCCCTGCTTAGCCTCCCACCTCCCTTTCTGACAGCATCAGGCAATCAGGAGCATGTGTGTGTGTGTGTATGTGTCTCTGTTTATCTGTGTGTGTACTTTTATGTCTGGGTGTGTGTGCATGTGTGTGTGTGTGTGTGTGTGTGTGTGTGTGTGTGAGTGTGTGTGTGTGTGTGTGTGGCGGCTTCAGCTCCTGTGAACTGCTCATTAAGGGCGACAGCACAACAGGCGATAACGCATGGCAATGTGCAATAGTCCAGCTCAGCCCAGCACAGCACATCGCTGGCGGCGTGCCTTGCACCATGACTGTAATATGGATTGCAGTCACATAACAATGCAACACTATTGACAACGGTTCTGCAAAAGTCAATGGTTTAACATGAGGCATAGCTTTACAGTCTCTCCCCCTACACTTCTGCAACAACAATGCCCCCCAGGTATTCTCCAAAAAGTGCACTTTTAAATGGCTAATATCAGCTAGTAACACATGGTTTAACTACAGTGCTTGAGGCATGGTAAACACTCCAGGAGCTCGGTAGCTATGGCTCATTACTGAACCTAGTCACACACACAGACACACACGCACGACCCCGACTGCTCTGGCCTCGAGTTCAGCTGTGCGCAGTCGGCTTCCTAGGAGCACTGTTGAATTTTGCATTACAGTTCTGAGCGTTTGTTTGTGTGTGTGTGTTTGTGTGTGTGTTTGTGTGTTTGTGTGTGTGTGTTTGGTTGTATGTTTACTGAGGAGTGTTTCTTAAGAGTGTCTGTTTGTGTGAGGTATGGATGTGAGTGTGATTGCATCAGAAGGTTTTGTGTGTGTGGTGCTTGTGTGTTTACATTTGTTGTGTTGTTAATTTGTGTGTGTTAGCGGTTGCCAGCGGTACCCGTACAGACTCCATCGTGCCCCAACACTCCAGCATGGTAATCTGCTCTGCCCAGGCCGCCCACCAGGCTCCTTAGGGGGCTAATTGTCCTGTAGCCCTCCTACTCCTCTGCTGCTCTCTCTCGCTTCTTCTCTCTCTCCTTCCTCTTTCTCATTCCCTCTCTCCTCCTCCCATCACTGCCCGCGGGGCTCTCCACCACAGAGGGCATCCTGGGGCATGCAGGGGGCGAAAGGAGGGCGGGAGGGCTATTTGTGCTGTTTTTTTTCTCTCTCTCTCTCTTTCTCTCAGTTCACAGGTCTGTGGCCATGGAGGATTGACACATGTGGGGAGGGATGGAGGGAAGAAGGGATAGGAGGAAGTGTGGAGGGGGTCTGGTGTTGGGCTGCTGGTGCTCTTCCACTGCTGCTGATTAGTCGCCTTAATGGGGCATCACGCTGGGCCTCCGCTGAGCACGGCGGCTCGGCTACTCTTTTGTTCACGCCAGTGGCGAAACCAGGCCTCCTCAGAGTTAAATGACTTGAGACATGAAAATCTCTATAACACTAACACATGTCAAATTAACTTTAATCAAACATTTCCCGTCAATGTATTCACATTTTGATTATGTAGGCTACATTTTATTTTTACAATGACTATGGTGACAGGAAAGCTTTTCAAAGTCATATTGCTTGTAACTTGTAAATCCCTCGCTTTATAGTAGCTTAGGCTTGCACGTACATTTCATGCCACCAAGAGAAAGTCAGGATCAGATCACGCCCACTTGGCCTCTCTCCTTTGTTTTAAGAAAAATGTACCAATCACTGTTGTGTTTGTACCAGTCGTCCAATGGGTGTGTAGAGGAAACCCACGAATGCTTGGCTTCCATGAAAACATTCAGTAAATTGCAAGTCGGTGGGTGAGGGCATCCAACCTGGTGTTGTCTTCAAAACCAATCAGATCAGAAATACAGTCATGCCAAGATCAATGTCAATGCTGTTACGTGCGTCGATAAAATACACGTACATACATTTGTTGTGGCACATCTGTATGGTCATGATGCCTTAAGAATGAGGAGAAGAAAAGGGAGGAAAACAGCTGAGACAGCTGTGGTGAAACCGGACAGTAGTATAAGGGTACCTAACCAAGTTTATGGTAAGGCTGCGACCCAGAAGGCTAGTTACCCACACTACTAACTGCTGAAGAGAGGGCATCATATGCAAGAAGCGAATTAGCCTATTTATCCAGGTCAGTTAACAAACATCAGATCAACCTTTGCCTAACGTTCTACTTCACAGGCTAATATTGCTGATGTGCAAAACACCTAGCTAAGCAAAACATTTAACTGGGATAGTAGCCTATTTTGAATCGGTTTCTCACTTTTATTTTGAGTAAAGGTATATGAAATAGATCCGATTAGACCAGCCATGGCGGCACCACTGCAAGTTTGTGGTCAACTTTCTGCGTCCGACACTAATTACCACCTCTCCCCAGCCCAACGTCCAAGTTCATGTTGGGGCTTCCTTAGTAAGTGAGGTGCTGCTACTTGCTCATGCTCTCTCAAATAATTCTCAACAGAAGTCGCGATTGGTGTGATGACGTCAATAATGAGGCCACCTGTCGAATTTGCATATCCCCTTCCACTAAACATCATCCTGTTCTATGTTCTCACAAGTTGGATATTTAGTTTGATTGGTTTTTGTTGTTTGTTTTTCGGAGGAGTGTTGATGGGGATGGTGCCGGAGTGATCTTTTGTACCATAGACTATTAACGTTAATGTTATTATAACTACTAATTTTAAACTTTAACAGACTCAGCCAGCAGACCCAAATTAACCCATTTACTCATTAATGAACCCCGTGCCATAGAACATTGACGTTTGACCCACTGATGAGACTTAATTCCGCTCAAAACTGTTTAAAACATCCACATAAAAAACCTAAATCCTGAAAACGCATACATATTTCCAACTGTCTCTACTTTGACAAATTTTCTCACAGTCTCTGCGCTGCGTTTACCAGTAGCCTAAAGAGCCGTCGGATTTTAGCTTTGTCTTCAGTTGTGTCCTCATTTTCTGGGCACATTAGTCTATTGACCGTTAAATGCTGAACGGTGCTGTCGGTGTACATAGTCACAGTTTACAGGCTAAAATGATTCATATAAGTAAGCTTGAGTCGAGACCACAGCAAAGGCACATCATATTTGCGCGCGTCCTGTGACATGGCCTTGACTGAGATTCGGGGCTATGATAAGATCTGTACAACATCCGCTTCCATATAATGAAAGGTGCTGGTGCTATATAGGTCAATAATTACTTCTATAAACGTGGGCAGCGCTAGAGGCAAAATGCAAAAGACGTTTTCGAATCACCAGATTTGACGCTAGTCGCTGGACAGGATTTTTAGTTGCTAGGGCAGGTCAAAAAGTCACCAAGTCTTGCGCGGCAACACTGCACTCTCTCTGTGTCTTTATGCCTCGGTTTCCTTTGCTCTCTCTCATTCTGCCAATCGTTGGGACATTCTCTAGTTTCGTCTCTGTCTTCCTCTTGTTATTTCTCTCTCTCTCCCCCCCCCCCCCCCAATCTTTCAATCTCTCTTAATCCTTATTCTCTGTTTGGCCCATGTCTGCCGTTGCTTCTCATTATTGGAGGAAGCCACAGCTACTCTGCGTAACATATGCACGGGTCGATGGGGCTCAGGGGCTGGAGGCAGCAGACCAGGAGATAAGGCTGATCGATGGGCCATCCGCTGCTGGCTCTGGCCAGCCTGCCAGTGCTGGGTGGCGGGTGGAGGGGGTTGAAGTGGGTAGATAGCCAGGTACTGCCCAACTGCCCAATCAATTTGCATGTGTGCCTGTTGTGCCTGTTATTTTCTATGGGTATGTATTTTTGCTTTGGGTGAGGATTTGTGTTTGTGAGTGTGTGAGAGAGAGAAAGTTTGAATGAGTGTGTACTGCATGTAAAGAAATGTGAGTGTTCATGTGTGTGTATGTGTGCATGGACGTGTGTGTGTCTTTGTGTCTGTCTGTATTTGAGGGAGGGATTATATGCAGAAGTGTCTGAGCGTCAGGTTAGTCTTTTGTTTGTTGACATTCATATGCATCTGCCACATCCCTTCAGTGCTGTTCTGTCTCCACTCTTCTTCCCTTCCCTTCTTCTCCCCTCTGTCCCAAATCCTCCTCCAACAACCCCCCCTCCAGTTCCCGCCTGCCATTTACAACTCAATCCCTCCCTTCTTCCTCTCTGTCTTATCTCCTCCATTTCCTCTGTACAGTACACACCCAGCCCCCTCTCCCATCTCTCCTTTATACTCCCTTCCCCCCTACAACATCCCTGCATGCAAGCGCCTGTGCAGTCGGCGTACAGCTATTCGTGATCAGCCCCAATATTCCTGCATTTGATTACCCTCCAACTCCCTTCTTCTGAATTGTACAAACACAGGAGAACACAGAAGAGAAAACAAGAGAGGTAGGTGGATAGAGAGAGCGAGAGAGAGAGAGAGAGAGGGGGAGGTAGGGAGAGAGAAGAGAAAGGGACTGAGACGTTGCCTGGGGGAATTTCTTCCTCAGCTGTTGCCTCAGCGCCTCTTTTGTGTCTCTGCATTCTGCAGGTGGTGTGTGGATACAAATTACTCGGCCTGTTCGCTCCCGCTACTGTTATCCCCGGCAATTTCGCGAAGACCAAGGTTGCGGCTGCATCAGAGCGCTTATTTCATTGCAACGATTGGGGTCCGCGGCAATCATTCCATGGAGGTGCTTCTCTCTACACACATCCCCCGCTCAGGACTCCCCCTCCACACACACACACACACACACACACACACACACACACACACACACACACACACACACACACACACACACACACACACACACACACACACACACACACACACACACACACACACCCACACACACCTCAAAGAGTCCTTACCCATCTCAAACATGGTTTTATCTCGGCTCAGGCAGTATCTCTGAAAAAGATCGCTCCGGTTTCAAAGGCCTTTCAAATGGCTATCATTTCCATGCTCCACCCTACCATTTCTCTTCCTTTACTCTTTTCCAGTGACCAATCTTCCCTCGCTTGTTCCATTTAATTTCTTCTCCTTTTGTTCATGCATTACACACACACACACACACACACACATACCCACACACTCTCTCGCCCTCTCCTACTCACTCCATCCATCCATCTGTTGCTACCCGAGAGCAATGCAAGACCCTATCTCTCATGCTGCCTTTGTTTTCCCTTTTCATCCTTTCCTCTCTCGTTCTCTCTCTCTCTCTCTCTGTCGTCTCATCTCGTCTCGTCTCAAAGAGACGCGTCTTCTTGTACGAAGCCTCCAGCCCTGGCTGTGTGTGTGTGTTTTTTTTGGTCTCTTCCTCGCCCTGCTTTAAGACTTCCTGCGGGAGCGTCGGGCAGAGCCAGCTCAGCTCACACTGAAGGTCACATTGGGCTTGAAAGGGGAAGGGGGGGGGGGGTCTGCTTTCAATCAGGTTAATGCTCCTCTCTAAAGAGTGAAAGATTGCAAACACACACTCACAAACACACATATTCAGAGATACACAAGCACTCACACACAAGCATATACACATAGACATGCAAATACACTTCAAAGCACACACTCACACACACATACTTACACGAACACACATATACAGAGATGCACAAGCACACACACACACACACAAGCATATAATACAGACACACACACAACCTTCAAAGCACAAACATACATACATACACACACACACACACACACACACACACACAGAGAAGCGCACAAAAGGGGAACCGAGATAAAAGAGACGCAAGAGCTCAAATTCATTTGAGATGCTCTCTTATGGCTCTGGCTTCAGAGCTTAGCGCTGCATATCATATAACTGCCAACTGCCATGCTGCCTAGTGCAAGTGAGGGGATTCATGTCAACATCAATGGTTTCATATAATGATGAGAATACAACACCACCGTGTGACAGTTCACTCCAGTATAATGTATCCCGCACTGCTCTGAGGAAAGCTTCAAAAACACAGCAAATGATACATGCTACCTTTTTCAATTAAACCACATCTACAAATAGAATAGTACAAAAAGAAGCCAATCTAATTGTATAATTAACAGATTACACCAAAAATATACACGTTCGTACACACAAAACACAGATGCTGATAAACAACATGGTACACCGAGTCCCAAAAACACATTAAAGCGCAAGATGGACAAATAACGAATCCGGATTATCTGTCAATCAGATTACTTAAATTGAATGACCTGGAAACTCAATTTTAGGTGAATAATCAGTGGCAGGGTCCTCCTGGGAAAACACAGTAGCGTGACACACACACACATACATGTAAACACACAAATTACACTAAGCATTACACAAACACTACACACACATTCAAGTAAACACACAAATTAAACTAAACATTACAAAAAACAATCCATGAAACACACACACAAATGCATGATTGTATGTGTGTCTGCTTAAACAGTTAACCCCTTACGCCAGTGGGGCCCTCCACCTGGGAATGAACTCCCAGCACTAACAAGACCCAGCAGAATGGCTTTACGGTCTGTTTGAAAAATCTAGGGCACACATGAACAAATATACACTTTCTCAGAAACACACACACACACACACACACACACACATACACACACACACAGAAAAATCGCCCCACTGGATGGCCAGGTGGAAAATCCAAACTCACACACAATATGTACACTGACTTAGTGGAATATGCAAGCCCGGAAAAACTCTCTCTCTCAAACACACACACACACAAACACACACACAGAGACTAAAGGAGCGTAATATCAAAAAACATTTCATCGTGGAGCTCTCAACATGGATTTTCCTAAATAAACAGGCCTTCCAGACCTCGTTTTCCATTACCCCCTCCCCCTCGACTGGGAGAACAGGGTCACCACACACACACACACACACACACACACACACACACACGTAACCATACTCCATATTGGTAGGAGAAGTTGCAGGAGAACTCTGGGTTGGGGGGGGGGGGGGGGGGGGGGGCAGTGGGGCTGAATTTGAAAACCACCTGTGTAGAGAGCCTTGACTCTGACTCCAGCTGTTGGGAGGGAGGCGTTCTTCAAGGCTCTATCGTTGCTTTCGCTGCCACTCTGACAAGCCGGGCCTGCGGATGAAACCGGACTCATGCCGCTCATGCATTAGGCATGTGTAGCACAGGATGCCGCTTTAAAACCCTTCCCTTTAATAGGAAATTGCCTGTGGCCTACAATAAATGAGAAATGAGTTTCACCAGTGGTCCCTTTGTGCAGCAGAATGAATTCATGCTGGCCTTGCCGTCTCTTTTTCTCTCTCTCTCACCTGTTGCTAGGGGGCCAAAACTGGCGACAGGAGCTGAAGTTATGAAGTCGGCCTTTTCTGGAAATCGATCGCGACAGGGAAATTAGCATTGCATAACACCTGAGCTTTTTGTTTTTGTGTTTGGGAGCCAGGTGCATCTGTGTTTGTTTGTGTGTGTGTGTGTGTTGACCTTGTCCTGTGAGTCACTCCAAGGTGTTTGCCACATCAGCACTGACTACTTCAATCAGGCCTGGCGCGGCGTGGGCCTCGATTGGATGTGGCATGTGGCAGTAAAGCATCTCGAAAGGTTGCTGTGGAGACTTAAGTGCCTCTAAAAGGGGCGAGCACTGAACCCAAGGCCCCTTTTAATCCTGACATCTGCATAAGGTCAATCCCCGAGCCGTAAAAATAGACCCAAATAAGGGTGGGCTGCTGGCTCCGCGGGGCAGCTCTGCTGGCGGGGATGCATGCTCCCTTTGTCCCGAAAACAGCACTTCTGGGTTGACCTTTCACCCCTGACACCCTCCCCTCCCTTCCATTCCACCCCAACAAATCCTGCCACAAATTACTCGAGGGGTCATGATGGATGAACTCAGATTAGCTCACTGTCCGGCAAATCCTGTCGTCTCTAAGTCCTACCCTTTTATCTATGGCGGACAGAAAAGTCCTCCCCCACCCAAAGCCTCCAGTAATTCCAAAATGCAGAAGTGAATTTAAATAAATTCAGGGAACAGAGAATTTAAAGTGAGTTTTCACAAATTTAAGTGCCTTTAGCTGCTTTAGCTCTCTTTGTCATGGCAATGAGGCTCACTGGCGAGTCTGAGTTGAAGCTGAGTCACCTGCGCCAATACACAAACAGGGGCACACGCACACACACACACACACACACACACACACACGCACACACACACACACACACCAGAGCAGAGCAGATCGTCGCAAAGCCTTTGCCCGTGAATTGATCTCCCTTTTGGCAGAGAGAAGTGCTGGGGGCGCTGCTCATTATTATTCCTCCAACTTTGCCAGGGTGCTTGGAAGACATAAAATACTCAGCACCTGGTGTCAACGCTGGCAGACGCCGAGCTCACCGGCAACTAGGCCAGCCTGGGACAGCACACAACACTCCATTACCCTGACTACACAAATTGAATGCAGGCTGGATGGAGGGGAGGAGGGTGTGTGTGTTCATGTGTGTGTGTGTGTGTGTGTGTGTGTGTGTGTGTGTGTGTGTGTGTGTGTGTTATGGAGAGAAAATGAGTGTGCATATTTTGAAGCTTTAGAGAATTTGACTTTGAGTATGTTAATGTGATGGAGAATGAGAAAGAGTTTGCGTCTTTGTGGGTGAGTGTGTGTTCATGCATGTTCATGCGGTAGCAGGAGGTGTGTGTTTTGAGTGAATGACACGTATGACATATATGTGCATATGTGTTTGCGCAAGCTTGCATGCATGTGTTTATGCATACAGAGCATGTGTATTCCTGCCTAAGGAGGAGAAGTGATTGTGTAAACTTAGACAGGGACAGTGTGTTCTCCAGCATGCAGTTATATGTGTGTATGTGTGTATATGAGTGTGTGTGTGTGTGTGTGTATCAGCATGTTTACACAAGTGGGAAGATCTCGCACTAATGCTCGAGCTTCGGTGGAACCCTTTCCACAACAAGCCCCGCGGCAGAGTGAGGTTTATCTGAATATTTCCCTCATAAAAAAAACTAAAAGCCAAACAAATCCTGCACACAGAAACGCCCACTGATAAAACGGCATCGTTCCCACAGGCCCTCATATGCTCCGAACCCGAACCCCCTCCCTCCTCAACAACCCCCCCCCCCCCCCCCTCACCTCCACCCACCACTCCTCCCATCCTCCATTTTGATCTATCCCTTTTTTTCTTACTTTGCCCTTCAGCCTCACATCTCTCTCTCTCTCTCTCTCTCTCTCTCTCTCTCTCTATCTCTCCCTCTGCCTCTCTGAAGATAAGATAAGCATCAAAAGAGATGGTCGCAATAAACCAGGAGACAAATCAAGCCTCTGGCCCCTTTGTGGGACAATTAGAATCAACAGGCTGCCCGAGCAGGGCCCTGAATAAATGACGACCAGCCAGATCTGTTTCACTCAGGGGGTGGTGGACTGGCTCGTGCCCCGCGGACACAAAAGCACCAAGCTGATTCACCTTCACTCCCACACGGTGATATTTAATGCCTATATTTTAGCAACGGCAACCACAGACTTTATAAGCAGAACCCACGCTGTTTTCCTCTCGTCTGTGAGAAGGCACTGGCGTTAACCTTGCTCTCTGGCCTTTGCCTCCATAACGACAGCTCCCAAATGAATTTGGGAGAGTAGTGAGTGAGTGAGAACGAGAGAAGGAAAGAAAGAAGGGAAGAGTGAGAGAGAGAGAGTGGATGAGTTGGATGGAAGTGAGTGAGTGAGAAGGAGAG
>NC_045158.1:9126897-9141897 GCF_900700415.2 Clupea harengus | reverse complement strand
AGATATGTGAGGGCCAGATCGAGTGGGGTTGGTTATTACTGTGAGCCAAATAAAGGATTAAGCTGAAGTGCCTTCTGTTTTTTTGCCGCTTTGTTTTTGGAAATAGGGAAAAAGATGAAATTCACATTTTCCGTGGCCACGGTAGCAAGACGAGACGGGTGAGTGGCGAGAGGCGGCAGCCGAGGTGGCGCGGCAGACACACACACACACACACACACACACACACAAAAACGCTCATACACCCACACACACACAGCGAGACTGCGGAGAGACTCTTTATAAAGAGTGGGGAGCTGTGGCTCAGAGATGGCCTGTGTCTGTGTGCCACCAGCCAAACACAACAAAGGCCCCATCACACACAAACCCTGACCTGCTGCTCACCTGCACCTGTGACTCCACACAGGCAGAATGAGAGCGGGGGAGAGAGAAAACAAAGTGTGAAAGAAAGAAAGAAAAAGAGTCGGCAGGGAGTGATAACACAGAGAATGAGGGAAAAATACCAATATCTGAGAGGCCAAAAGAAAGAGAAAGACTGAGACAATAAAGGATCCGTCAGATGTGATAGAGAAGAAGAGAGGGATGAGAGAAGGGAGAGAGAGAGAGAGACGGGTGGCCACATTGCCACATTCTCCGCTATGCCAATAAATCAATAAATCAGTTCCAATTACATCTGCGCGGGGCTCACACACTAAATCATTCCATCATTCTGTCTTTATCTGGCCCTAAGAGACAACAAACCACCGCCTCAGGTGAGCCGACACTGCCAACAGCTTAGTTCTGTGTGTGTGTCTGTGTGTGTGTGTGTGTATGTGTGTGTGCACACTGTATGCGTTTGTGTTTGTTTGGTTGTGTGTGTGTGTGTGTGTGTGTACTGTACAGTACAGTACAGTTCACTAAATGCCTTGTGTCTCTGGTGTTCATGGAAAGACGCCTTGCGGTCTCCTTGCCTGCTGTCTTTGTGACTCAGTCCTGCGGTGAGTAGAATCACCGTTTCACAAACGACACACATGAACACACACACACACACACACACACACACACACACACACTGAGAACAAAAAAACTGAAACCACCTCACACATAAACTTGTCATGACTAAACTGCAGGCAGCTGTGTGGCACTCAGAGAAGAGAGGAGAAGAGAAGAGAAGAGAAGAGAGGAGTCACAAAAACAATGCGAGGAGTCATTTTAAAACCTGGTGCACAGCCGCCTCTGTGAGGAACCCGCTGCATGGCTAATATGCGTTACAGTGGGCGTCAGGAAAGCAATTAGTTGATTCAGATGGAACAGAAGATTTAAGTGCACGAGGGAGACAAGCACAAAGCGCCGCTCTTCATAAACAACAAAGCACCAACAAATGACCGGAGCCCCGTCACAAGTACGCCAAGTGCGCAGACAATACGGCATTGTTAATAAGGAGAGGAGAGTAAACCACATCAGAGTGTGGAACACACACACACACACACACACACACACACAATCTGCAGAACAAAGTAGATGCCCATACAGCAGTGAATGGCGTATCTAAACACACACACACACACGCACACACACATACATAAACACGCACACACACACACACACAGACGGGTACACATTAAAATGCATATGCATATGCACAATGGGCCCCACCCATGGCAATCCAGCAGTGAGGTTGACAGCCTTCCACACAAACATGTATACAAAATACCAGGACACACACAGATACACACACACACACTATACTTAGAGGCACACATAATGTAGATGCGCACACACTCACACAAATAGCCACACAGTCACACACACACACTACACTTAGAGGCACACACAATGTGCCTATACACTCCCACACAAATAGCCATACAGTCACACACACACACACACGCACACACACACACATACCAATTTAATTAAAAAGCAATTAATTAAATAAGTGCACTCACGAAGGGAAACAGAGACACAAATGTGAGGAATTTCACGCTGGCATATTAATCCCGGTGTGAGAATGGACGTGGTACTGGGGGAGCGGAAGAATGGGCATTTTAAAAGCCAGGACTAAATGAATGCACTCACTTTAACAGGTCTGCCCCCCCGCCTCTCAATTCCCCACACCACAGACAGGGAAAAAAACAAAGGGAGAGAGAGGGGGGGGGGGATAGAAGAAAATGGAGGGAGGTAGAGATTGTTATTAGTTTATAGCCATCATCAGTCTTTTTTCATTCTCTCTTCCTTGTGGGTGCTTCAGCAACACGAATGTGCTCACTCTGCCATGGCAAAAACGCTTATTCGTAATCTGAGAGAGGAAAACAGACCCGGGTGAGAGAGAGAGAGAGAGAGGGAGGGAGGGAGGGAGGGAGGGGGGTGTAAGGGAGAAGGGAAAGCAGGAGACAGGAGACGGAAAAGAGGGACTGAAAAGCCTAGAAGAGGAGACGAGACGAGACGGAACTAAACGATACGGGAGAGATGGAGGGTAGTGAGCTTCGAGACACATCCTTCTCTGTCTCAGCATTTCTCCTCTCCCGGTCCTTGTCCCTTCTTCCCCTGCTTCTCCTTAGAGAGACACCTGATTGATTCCGTGAAGCGTGGAGACACCAGGCTTAAGCGATGGTATGTGTATGTGTATATGTAAGAGGGTGGGGTGGGGTGGGGTGCAGGGGGGCACAGACAACAGCATCTCTCCCACCGACTGCAACAGCTCTGCCCAGGGCAGGAGGGCTCCACTGACAAAAGAGAGCCATAATAAAACCAGTTTGCCTTTCTCTGGCTGCTATTTTTTCTCTCTCTCTCTCTTTTCAAATGGGACTTTGCTTAATAGGCACAAAAATAAGCTTCTAGATAAACTGTTCCATATGCTGCTCATGAGTTTGTGTGTGTGTGTGTGTGTGTGAGAGAGAGAGGGAGGGAGGAAGGGGGAGAGGTGAGGGAGGGAGGAGGGGGGATGTGAAGGGGGCAAGAGGAGACGAAAAAAAAGCAGCCGGCACGTGGAGAAGGTCTATTACAAATACACAAGGGCGCACGGAGAGGGGATTGAGTGTAGAAAGAGACTTTCAGGAAGAGAGAGAAAGAGAGAGAGAGAAAGAGAGAGAGAGAGAGAGAGAGCCTGTTGGAGACAGAGGATTTTGCTGTGTGTATGGTCCTGCTTTATCTCTCTTAGGTTATGGGTTTTGGTGTTCTCTTTCTCTCTTCTTCTGTTCCTCCTCTCTCCCGCTTGTCTGCCCTTTATCTGTCAGCCTTTCTGCTTGACATAGCCTCTCAGATTTTAGCTTGACTCTCCAATCTATCTGTCTTCTTTCTCTCTCTCCTTTTTTCTGCATGTATGCCTTCACCACTCGCTCTACCTCTCTCTCCCTCCCTCCCTCCCTCCCTCCATCTGAGACAGACCGAGTGCAGCGGGCTGGAAGAGAGCGGCAGGGGGTCTGGCGAGTGCAGCCGGCAGGGGTCAGAGGTCGTGCTGCTACAGGGGGGCGGTGGCGGGCTGGGGTGTGGTGCAGCGTGATGGGGTGAAAACAGTCACTCTTTTTTTTGGGTCCTGGGCCTCAACACTGCCACCAGCCCAACGGCCCCATCAACAGGCCCGCCATTGTACACGGCCCAGCCCTAACCAGGCTGCTGCTAATGGTGCCAGAGCTCCACGCAGGCAGTTCAGCCTCCCGCTGACTCAAACAGAAAGAAGAACCGCAGAGAGAAAGAGATGGAGAGATGAAGAAAGAGAGTTACGGTAGATAGACACGGAGAGGGGCAGAATGATGTAGGGATAACAGGATCATAGCATATGGAAAAGACAGGAAAGGAAAAGATGAGGGGAAAATTGATACATAGATAGATGAATAGATAGAAAAATATATTCATTGATTGATTGATATTGAGAGTGTGAAAATAAAGATATAGATATCGAAGTATTATAGAATCCAGATCTATATAGAACATATCATCTATACAGAAGAAAATAAATAGGGGTGTATGGAGAAAAATATGAAAGATATGGAAAAAGGAATGGAAAGAAAGAGAGGAGAGAGGGGAAGGAGAGAGAGAGAGACGGTGCTAAGCCACACCCAGGAAACATGTTGTCTGAGTGCAGTGGTAGTGGGGAGGCTTTGCTAGCTTTCATGTTTCTCAAGGACGAGACGGTGGAAGTTTTCAGCCTGTTTCCCTCCCCAGGGGGTGGGCATTAGCTCGATTTAAGACCACCTCCTCTTCCCCCTCCCACTGGATCCACTCCAGTGCTCAATGCCCCTCTGGCTAACACTCTTTTTATTGTTGTGTTTTGCTTAATTTTTGCGCACACACTGTGAGCGTACGTGTGTGTGTTTTCATGTATACGTGTGTGTGTGGGGGGGGGGGGGGGGGGGGGGGAGTATTTCTTGCTTGAATTTGATAATATGATGTGAATGCATATGCACTGGCTTGTGTGCTTTTGTGTATGAATATGCATGGGAATGCACTCATTTGCCACAGTGTGTATGCACATGTGTTAGTTTGATAGTGTGTAAAATTGCTTGAATGTGTTCTTTTATGTGTGTGTGTGTGTGTGTGTGTGTATGTGTGTGTGTGTGTTGGTGCGTGCCCCCAGCGTTTCCTGCCGCTATCAGCCAGGCGGCACAGTCACACGGGAAAGCTCTGCGTGTGTGTCTGTGCGCACTGGGAAAACAAAGCCGAGGGAAAAAAAGCTGTAATAAAAACAAACGGTGATGCTCAGCTGGGGGAGAACGCACTGGCCTCCCGCTGCTCATCCGCACGCACCGGCCACCGCAGCAGCCCAGCCCCTGCAGACCCCACCGGAGAACCCATGTAGCGTGAATGCAGTCAAACTCACACACACTCACACACACACACACACACACACATGCATTCAAACACTGATGCGTACACACAAGCACATGCACACATTCAAACACAGAGATGAAAAGACACATACACACACATACAACCACAAACACACACACACACACACACTCTTTCAAACACAGAGACAAAAACACACATACACACACATACAACTACAAACACACACACACACACACACACACACATTCAAACACAGAGACAAAAACACACATACACACACATACAACCACAAACACATACACACACTCCCACTCAAACAAACACAACACTTACCCACAAACACACAGATGCACCCACAGCTTTGTGTGGATGCTACACCGACATGACAACCGCTTCCCCCCCCCCCAAAAAAGGCACAAAAGAAGCTGAGAATCTCTCTGAGCTTTAAAGGACAGATTCTGCTCAGATTTCACAAATTGAGTGAATGATGTCTGCTTTGTCTGAAATGCGCTAATTAAGCTGATGTTCGATAAATAATCAGAGCCTAATTAGAGCGTCACATCTGTTAAGGCCAGGAAAGGAAACACGTCTTCCTTGCCTAACAGTGCTTGGGCACACACATTTTTGCAGCTCCAAACCCTATTTTTTTTTTTGGGGGGGGGACTCTTACATAGAGACTTATTGGCAAACTACTCACACAAAGGAAATCATTGAACAACCAATTTAATCCAATCCAGGTTTCACCTGCTGCAGCAAAGCAAGAAAAGCAAATTTAGGCAATCAAAAGGCTGACCAGGCTGGTAGGGGCACATCTCTGGCTCAGGGGGTAACCAAGCATTTCCCAAACAGCACACATCAACAGACATACACACAGACACTCACACATCTGTAAACATGAGCGAAACGATTGGTTCTTTTTAGGAATACCTTTTCACATTGTGCTGTGTTGTTTCGCAGTAGATTTGCACATTACTGTAGACATGGACTGAAGACTAAGTACAAAAGAAACATACGCATTACATCCAACTGTGTGCATGGCTTTGCTTCATATATGCACAGTGCCCTAACACACCCACGTACCAGTAAACATTCCATCAGTAATCGACACACAGAAAAACACATACATCTTACCTCTTGCTTGTGCACGTATATCCGCACACACACACACACACACACACACACACACACACACACACACACACACACACACACACACACACACACACACACACACACACACACACACACACACACACACACACACACACACAAACACCCAGTTCAAGAAATCACTACACCAGCCTTCAGGGGGGGGACCAGCGAGCAACAGATGGTCGATACTCGTAACAAGCAGGCGGCCTCCACCTTTCCACTGCTCTATATTTTCCATATGTGAGCGCATGTGACAACAACCAAACCAGCAGCATCAGATAGACCGACTAACAGGACTCATTTCAGGCTGAGGTGATTGTTTCCACGCCTCGGCGCTCTGCCTAAAAGCCTTGGGGTGTTCGGGCAACCCCAGGAGACAGTGCTAACACTGTGGGGAGCCCCCTCCATCCATGCAGGCAGAGAAAATAAGACTCCGGGATGGAACCGATGAGAACCGGGAAGCCACCCGGCTCCTTCTGGACAACAGGAGTCCACGGAGTGTGTGTGTGTGTGTGTGTGCACATTAGGGGAGGTTGGTTGGGTGAGTGCATTTCTGCATGTGTCTGTCAGCTGTGGAGAATACATCCACACTTCGCAGCACTGTGTCGATGTGCGATTGGGTGCATTTATGCGTGTGAGTGTGTGTGTGTGTGTGTGTGTGTGTGTGCGCGTGCGTGTGTGTGTGTGCGCGTGTGTGTGTGTGTGTGTGCGTTTCTCTCTCTGGCTCACAGCTGCGCACACATTGCAGTCCCTCTCCGGCACACGCGCATACAGACCTCTGGGAGGATGTGCCAAACAGTGGACAGCTACCCCAGGATCCCCCTCTCCCCCTCTCCCTACAACCCCAGACCCCAGACCCTCCGATCAGTCCCCTCCATCACGCTCTTAAAACCACTCAGGCCTCTCGCATCCCACCTCTCCAACCAGACACCCTGCTGGGTCCATACTAAGCCCAACCCCCTGCTGTCTCAAAACAGACACACACACACACGTGCACGCACACACACACACACACACACACACACACACACACACACACACACACACACACACACACACACACATGCGCACACAGAACAGATGACCCATCTGCCGGAGCTCCTTTTGCACACAAACACACACACACACACACACACACACACACACACAGACAGACACACACACAAACACACACACACACACATAACCTCTGGCTAACTGCGGAAGACCATCACAGACTCAGTCCCATAACAAGCCAAGCTGGTGGATGTGCAAAGGACCTAAAGGAGGACTAGCTCCATCATTACACACAGAGATGGAGGAGAGAGAGAGAGAAACAGAGAGAGAAGAGGGAGAGAGAATGAGAGCGAGAGATGTTGAGAGAGAGGGGGACATGGCGAGAAGTGGAGAGGAACCAGGAGAGAGAGGTGATAAGCTGAGGAAAATGAATTACAGCTGGGAGAATGAGATGGAGGGAACATCTGAGAGAATTGGATAGATGAGAGAGAAAAAGAGAGAGAAAGAGAGAGAGGAGGACTGAGAGGTAGGACAAAGAGACGGAGGGAGAAGGAGAGTGAGACAGAGAGGTAGAGGGAGTGAGAGAGCATGTTGTTAACACAATACTGTATCACCGCCTGGCTCTTGGTCAAGCTCTAATTATGTGTCGAGCATTAAGTAACCACCCCCCCTACACACACACACACACACACACACACACACACACACACACAGCCAGGAAGTTTGGTGAGAACACAGAGCAGATCACTGACTGACCAAAGCCATGCACACATTTCAGACGCCACTCACAACCTGAGATAACACGAACACCGACGCTACACAGCATTGCATAACCCCAAACATGGGGAGGCAGGCACAGAGAGGCAGTGTAGCAGGTGATTAGCTGCCCTACAGCGGATGATGACAGACTGCAGATATTTGCCATAGTGACTATCTGAGCACGCCCGGGCCGGGCCAGGCCGAGCACGGAAGAGCACCCTGGCGCGGCGGCGGTCGCAGCTGAACGCTAACATCTGCTCCCCCTGCTTTGCTCAGGGGGGTCAGCGCTTTCTCCAGCAGCTGCCATGTGCCATGTCATGGGTGCTCTGCTCAGAGCCATGCCTTGCCTCATCCAGCCATTCCAGTCAATGAAGGGGACTAGGGGGGTGGGGGGGTGGTGGTGTGGGGATAGAGGAGGGAGACACATCCACATCGTGAGGGTGTGCCAACACACCTCCCCCGTGTGTGTGCTAGCTGTCCACTTCAGTGTGAGGAAGGATGTGGCTCCATTGTGCGCGCAACAATGAAGAGATCAACCCCAGCAGGAGCCAAATTTGACTCTCAATGGACAGTTTCACATGTGGGCAGAGGAGCTGAGAGAGCTGGCCGTCGCTGTGACTTCCTTCCACCCCAAGTGCCCCAAGTCCATCACACATGCTCGCAGGAAGACCACATTTATGGAGGGGTTATCCTGGTTAGACTGCATTGTAAGATCGGTGGGTTGAGTCTGGTCACAGAAACTTTTCCAATATCACATGCCAGGTTTGGCGCACACACACATACATGCAAACACACACATACACACCCACAGACACACGCACATACACACTAGAAACTTAGAAGCACACATCAACAAAATTGGGAACACAAGTACACACACAATACCCACACAGAGATGGATACTGAATTTAGAAATAGCTGTTTATCTACAGCATTTCTTTACTGGATCCCCAGACACACATACAAAATGACCAATGTCCATTCCCTGAGCGTCAGTCCAGTCTATTTTGTTTCTCTCTCTCCACTGGTCACGCTGTAATTACTGTAATCACCCAGCTGCAGCTAATACTTACTTCATTACCGTTTGAAGAAAGCTAAAAAGAAAACAGGCTGTGTGTTTCATTCAAGTCGCTTTTAGCAGGATTAGCCTACCATAAAGTCAGCTACAAAAATCACAGCTCGTGTAATATCTTCAATCAAGAGGGCCTTTACAAACACAAGCGAGCCCAAATATATGTAATTTCGTCTTTGAGGGAAATATTTAATCTAATCAACAAGGCAGGTCTGTGTCACACTGACAGTTGCAGGTCACATACATATTAATGGGACGAATGTGTGCAGAAAAACAAAATGTATCACTTGCTGTTAACGTGGCACACGTATTTACAGCAATAGTCAGTCTATGCGTTTTGTAGGCTACAGACTAAATGGCGAAAAGGCAAAACATCTGCTCCCCTTTGGTACTTTTGACGTCCAACTGAGTCACCCCAATTTTAATGGTCAATGTATTTTTTAACATCAGTGAGTACTTCTGATTTGCTTCCAACAAACCGCAGTGCGCTACGTTTTAGGCCACATTTTCAAATTGAGATAAACTTTCACCAGACAGATTACTTGGAAAAGGCATATGCAATGAAAAACGGAGAGGGGAAAACTTCAGGAAAGCATACCGCTTTGCAACAGTTGGGGATGTACAACCGACTGACAAGGCTACAGAATCTAGTCAGATGGTTTCTTCATTGCCTCGTCCTCTGTTTTTCGGTTCAATTGGAAAACAAATAAACATCGACTCATAATTTCTCAGAATATAAACAACATTCCAGTTCATATCAACAAACTTACCTTAGTGTAGGTAGTGTAGGTACAGTGCCTACTCGTAGTTGTTACAATGTAATATTCAGGTTGTCAAGTCTTTTAGCACAACCGACTCCGTAAAGCACGGAATATCGGAACGCAGTCTTTTGTCGAGCCTAGTTAAGTCCAAGATGGAATAAAACCTTCATTGATCAAAGTTTCCACATTTTCGAACACAAAAACCATTTAGTCATAGCGTCTTTGTCTCCCCATGGTTTCTTTCAAAACAACGAGGAATCGAGAAAGATGCTGGTGTCAGTTTACATAGCAGAACTCTCTCAGTTAACTCCCCTCGTCAGGTTTTGCCGCTGGAGAGCGCATATAGGATATACATATGATCCAGGTTGACTCTTACATTCGCATGCGCTCAGAAATATCTCCAAAATCCCGGTGCGTTAGAATGGTTCTACGCAAATTTAAAACCGATAGAATAGGACACGGGCTTGGCGTGGCGCTGGAGAGCCTGTGAAATGTAAACTACTTTCGTTACACTGCAGTGAGCTGCACTCCCCGTGATGAGTATCGCTGTACGTACTAGGGCCAGACCAATACAAAGGCATATCCCCGCCCATACCCCCCTGTCCGGTACCGGCCAACGGGTGCAATCTGATTATCTATGATTTCATTTCAGGAGATTGCATAATTTTAATAATGGTGATGTCAATAACAACAACACTCACATTGACTATTCTGTTAACTGCCATAATATTGTAAGTAGCCCAGGGTTGCAAAGGTATGTGAGAGCCAGCGCTTTTAATGGTGATATAAATAAGGGTGCATGGCATAAACAGAAATCCTTAGTCTGCTGAAATACAAGTAAACAACAAGATGTGGAGTTATGATTCAAGATTAGGAGGAAAGATTATGAGGGAGACATTCACCCTTTAAATAATCCTAAAAGATTTCAGCACAGTTGGATTAGAAGGGATTGGTGCTAAAAAAAATTTAACTCTTGACCATAGCTGTCTTGTATGTGTAAGACCACTGTTTAAAATTCATATGAATGCTGAAAATGAAACTATGCTTAATATACTGTAGCAAGCTGATTATTCAAAGATGATATGATGACATCATTTTTTTTCATAGCCCATAATAATCCAGGGGAGTGACCTATATTATTTATGTTCAAAACAATATAGAAGTCTGAGCAGACAAGAGTGGAAGATTGCAACAGAAATGTCTTTTGTTCCCCCTTAATGTCACTAATCCACCAATCTAATCGGATAAAATGAGCATCGCTTAGGTGTTCTTCTTTTGATATCACGCTCCAATTGCTGATTATTTTTCACAGATAAACATCTTATGCTGCAACATAACTTAAAAACAAAACAAACAAAAAACACAGCACTCGCATCAGCATGTGCATCTGTTCTTGCCTGTTCAACACTGGCATCCAGACTGAATTGCACAGTCCAGGGTCAAAGGAGAGAAAGAAGCTCTCCACTGTGATGTACCGTCTTGGTCAGGTTCCAACCATGAAATGTAAATGAGAGTTAATGGCCAAGACAAATGAAGACAAGCTCCTGTGCGCTACCGTCCAATGTGCCCCACCAGACCCAACGGGGACATCTTTTAAAGGTTCCCAATTATACCCGAGAATGGCGAAATTATCTCCATGCGCCTATTAAGTAAATACTCATTATAATTCAGTGGTTGAATGCCCCTCTGGAGCTGAAGCAGGCACTAGTAGAAGCCCTTGTCAGCCAAGGTGAAGCACATGAATGAAACATTCTTGATGTGCTGTATAGATGTGCTGTATACAGGGCACTGTAGGGTTTTACAGTGTAGTCATACAGATGTGCTTCAATGCAATTATAACACAATATGGACTAGAATATTACATAAAACCTCATGGTTAAATTGCTAATTAAATTCTGACTTAAGTCCTTGCATTTAAATAATTTAGGTGCAGGCACAATGGGTACCACTGTCGGTGTGTTTGAAGTTAATTTCAGAAGAGAAATAAATGACGGTGTTTGCATTTTCTGCAACATAACAAGTTGTAGAATATTAAAGGATCACTGGGTTTTTCAAGTAATCATTTGTTGGATAAGCCACTGGTAGAAATCGCCGTTACAAGCACAAATAGTGCTGTTTTAAGTCTGGGCTTGTCCGATTACTGCCAGCTACTGCCGCAAATGAAGCAAATTGATCAGACTAAGCCTCCCATTCCATCCTGATGCTCACCCTCTAGCTGGAGATAGATCAACACAAGATCACCATTCCTCCCTCCAGCCTGAAACATCACCCTTGCTGTAAACATCTCCACTAAACAAAGTCATTGGGCATCCCTGTGAAAGCGCTGCCCTTATCCACCACTGTCAACGTGTCTGGTCTTAGACACAACAAACAGAACAATAGTGGCTGCAGCACTCATTTTCGAAGCGATTGAATGGCTGGTGGGACGGAGAGAGTGTGGTTCAGCAGAGGGAATGATGCCTGGATTAACGTGCTTGATTCTCAAATCAGGTCAGTCTTCCCTGCAACAACAGGGGGATTTGAATTTTATTGATGGGAGCTAAACCTTGAAGAGATTCACTTTTTGAAGCCAGGAGAAAATCCCTAAACGGAAGATCCCGTTACTTGAAATGCAGAATCACAGTTCGGTGGAATTTACCTTTTCGTTTTTTTCTTTTCTTGTTGAGGCCAACATAGAGGTTTTTTTTAATCAAGGTTGTGTGTGAGTCATGCTACAGCACGCCCGCCGAATGTGGCGCAGGAGTCTGACAAATGTGGAAACTAGGCCAGGACTCTGAGGTGGGGTAAGACTCATTATGACAAAGTTCAAAGGTCACGTCTCGTGTGTAGAAGGCTGCAGGTATGACACCGTTGCTGTGGCTGGCTCCTTTGGCGCTGTTTCATCCCGCAGTCTTTACCACACAAAAGACATGGGGGCCGTGAAAGACCGCAGCGAGACTGAGTGAGAGGGGAGAGAGGGAGATACGGCAAATAAACAAATGTGCATCCAAACAGTGTCTCATTACAAATCACAGAGCATAATAGCTGCGCACTGGGACACATGCACGTGTTGGATTGCATTCTGCATGGGGAGATTAATTTGGCACGACAGCCAGGTTATACAACGATCTGCTTATTGAAGGCTACACACTGATTTTGTTGTATCTTTGTGTTTTTGTTTTGTTTCTCTTCTTCCCCATGTTTGTCACAGTGTTCTCGTAGTATTATAAATGTAAATGAATTGGCACAGTGGCACAGAGCGTAGGGGGGATGGGGAGGGGGGGGGGGTGCTCTGGCAAGCTGGCGGCTAGCTGGCTTAACCTCAGGGTTAGAGGAGGCAACTGCTGCATTTGAAGAAAATCAAAGCCCATTCCCCTATGAGTAAGCGAGCTGATATCTTTTGATAAAAATCTATTTGCTTTGACCAACCTCCCAACCCCATAGGATTACAGACTAAAGAGGTACACACTTATTTTAGAATATAAGGAGGTTGGGTCACTCGCACCGACTTGAAATGTAGATACATCCCTGAACACGTCCTTACACGGAGCGAGATGATTTGAAATGATAAACCGAGGGCTGATATAATGAAGCTTGTGGATACTGGCCGTCTCAACAGAATCATCGTTTCCACTTCAATAGGACTCGCCGCAACATTAGCTCTGTGACAGCAACCTGTCTGCTTAAATGATGAGCTGTCACATCGCATTACATTTATATTCCACGTATAAACACGCAAAGAAACCGACAAGAGGGAAGGGGGTGTTGGGGGGGCACCAGCACCCAAAAAAATAATCTTTCATCATGGTGGGAAACATTTGCATGGAAACATGCACACTGCTGCTATTACATGAGTGATGAGAGCATTCGCACCCTCCTCTTTCTGGCTTGAGGAAGAAATCACAGAGCGGCAGAACACAATTCAATTTGGCCGCTGTGTCTATTTTAAAAACAACGATGAGGCTCAAAGCAAAATCATCCTTGCAAGTGACAGAAAATGAGCACGTATGGCAGTTTGCTTTCAATCCTCTGGGACAACATCCCATGTTTACAATAAAGGGGTGTGCAGATTGAGTACATAAGCACATCGCATTAGCGACTATGAGCTCATTATGAGCAATCACATCTTCAAATTTACTTAAATCGACATATGTCACAAACAATCGAGAGCGATCAATAATTTATAAATAAACACAGGCGCACCATTCGGGACTTAGAGGACCCCACAAAGAGACTATCTGACTAGTTTATAGAATCCGACAAAAATCCAACTGGACTGGCTGATTAGTATGGATGAGAGAGAGGCAGATTGCGCTGTACGTGGACTCCAGTGGTGCAGTGCTATGCTAATTTTCCTTCTGATGTAAATGCAAAGTTTTTCTGCTGTGCTTGACTACCAGAGAGTGTGTGTGAGAGCGTGAGAGTGTGTGTGTGTGTGTGTGTGTGTGTGTGTGTGTGTGTGTGTGTGTGTGTGCGTGTGTGCGTGTGTGCGTGAAAGAGAGTGCTTAGTGGCTCCCTGGGGCCAGTGTTGCTCTGTGGTGTTTCAGGAACAGTGAAAAATGCTGAGGGAGGCAGCCTGGAGACTCTAGGGACAGCCAGCATCTCTCAGCCTCCAAGCACCTCCTCCCTCTGCACAGCCAGTCAATGGCAGCATCCCTGTGGTAATGAGCCTACATCCCCACCACACTTCACTAAACCCTCTGGGCCTCTGTTCTAGAAAGTTCTTTGACACACACGCACATGCACACAAAAAATCTAGCCTTGATAGACTCAGTTGACTCCAAAAAGGGAACGAGGCTCACTCCCTAACACCCACACCCACACCCACAAAATAACTTTCGCAAGCAATGTAATTGAAAAATTTAAATGGGATGTAAATGATCTCTTAATTCAGAAAGAGACTGAACTCTCTAAAACAAATAGGCAGCATTAATAAGCACTTTTTGCTTCCGCAAGGCTCCCTATGTTCTGGGTGTAGGCTGAGGAATGTGTTTACACACACAGATATTACTGAGCATTTGACTTCAATAGAGCATCTTAGACCTGGTAAAACTGAATTAAAACTTGGCAGTGAGCTCAAATGAAATGGAATGTGTGATGCTGTGAATATTCAGAGAAGTGCGTCAGTTCCTAGGGTGGAAAATATCGACTGTGTGAAAAATTGTTTTCTACTCATTTTGTGTGTGTATATCTCTCTTTCACTCTGTGTATGTGTATGTGTGTGTGTGTGTGTGTGTGTGTGTGTATATGTGCGTGTATGCCACAATTACACATCACTGAAGCGAGTGCCATCAGCTCTTAGCGAGCTATACCCAAATTACCCTGCCAATCCATACAGCACAATGTTGAACTAATTCAATTCGAACCAATTGAGGATAGTGGAATGTACTGTATGACTTTGATGTGATTTGTCTGCCTATTTGTGCCACTTATACGACGCGCTGCCGCCTCTGAAGAGGACTAATTTCACAAGTCCATTTGAGTCAGTGCTCAATGACAACTATGTCAACGGCT
>NC_045158.1:9119397-9121897 GCF_900700415.2 Clupea harengus | reverse complement strand
CTGTTCCTTCGCGTCTTACTACCACTACACCCCTACTACCTATGTAATGCCTCTATGTTTGAAGACACCTCATAATTAAGTATATTTACTGATCGCTAAACATTTGTTTTTAGCAGCACTGGTCCACAGCCCACAGTTTGACAAGCGCTGTGCATGTACATGAATGTGGTAGAATTAGGGCTGACCAAACATGACCAAAAGATTGCAAAAAAAGCCATAATTTGCTGACATCATGGCTGGACACAATACCTAAAGGCATATGTTTTTCCAGATCCACCCCCCACCCCCCACACACGCCCACACCCCCACCCACGCCCTCCAAAAAACAACCCTTACATTTTGATGAAATTAGATTTTAAATCCATTCGGGCCCAGAGAGAGAATCATTGGTTTTCCCCTCCTTCTCTGCTCAAGTCTCTGTCATAACATCAGAGGGCCTCTGGTGGTAATGGGTTTTCGTGTAGGTGAGACAGACACAGCGCTGGGGCCTGGAGATTGGCGCTCTCTCTCTTGACTCTGAAGAGCTGACCTCCCTGTGATGGCCCGAGGCTTATTTCCCCTCCTGAATTTCCACTGCGCCACTCTGTCCTCACACCATGCTCAACCCCTAGACTTTTAAAAAATACATCCACCTTAAAAAAAAAGAAAAAGAGAATAACAATCGTCATCCTGCTGGGAGCAGATAACATTATTCTGCATCCCTCATACAAAACACACATTGAAAATTTCTCCACAAATCCACATTTTCATTCTGCGCCATTTGAATAATGACCTTTTCGAGCTTCATTACAGTCAATAAAATGATATACTTCCCTGGGCGCCATCGTCAAGCATTACAGACCTTGAGGGGTAAATCCGGGCCGTTGAGTTGAGCGAGACAATGGAGAGGTGTGTGTAAATAATTGATGTGTTTATGCGGTATCGCTGCCCTACATAGGCCTCGAACAGTGAAAAAATGAATGCCAACTATTAGCGCCTGGCAGCGAGGCTGTGGGCTGAGACCAGACACCGCAGGAGGCAAGAGGGGGAAAGGTGAGGACACAAGAGGCTTGTACATTCACCATGAACTGCTGGGAGCTTCAGAGTCACTCAGGGCTTGTCAATCTTTGAAGATAGCCACCCGTGTGTTCTGGCTCTGGGAGAATATGATATGGTGCACAGAGAGGGAATAAAAACATTGTGATAACTAACTAACCTTACCTAACTTACCTTATGCATGCCTTTAGTCTGTGTCTTTAGAGTAAGGTCCTCTCCTTCATCTAAAAGTAGGTTTCAACTTGAATTGCAGTTGAGTATGTATTTTTGTCATCACATCAATATACATTTAGTGAGAAGTGTACAGTTTTTAGGCTTGTAGTTTGGAGCAAATATGTGTTTACAATCTGTTACTGAGAGAATATGTGTGTGATTGATTTGACTTTGTTAACTGGGCAGTCATGGGAAGTTGATAAGCTTTGGGTAGCTGTTTGGGGCGCTTGGGAGATTGCATTGTACATACAAGTTGTATGCATCCAGAAAGAGAAGAAAACTTCAGGGAGTCCGCATGGGCTGGTTCATACACATGAGCTATCTGCCCCCAATCACCATTTTGGCTCATCAGTGACAGGAATTGGAAGCTATTTGGGAACAAATGAAGGTCAGTTTTTCACCAGCCACAGCATTGTCCAAGGTGCCCGTGCATCCGAACAACAATCGAACTTCCCAGCCGAGATTTCCTCTGGATCGCTGACTGAGCCAATTTCTCTCCTCTTTTCCGCATCTCTATTACTCTCCCTCTCGGTCTTTATCTCCTTCTGTAACCCAACTCTCCTTCTCTCTTTTCTCTCTCTTTCCTTACAGTTCTTACAATGGCTGGCTCGGATAGACAAAGCACAGCTGTCCGCCTTGCCCCCTATGGGAAGCTCAACCCCCCCCCCCCCCCCCACCCCCATCCCCCCAACATCTGCTGCATCCACTCACTTGCATCCGGGGCTCGGACAGGCGTGGGTCAATCCAATCTCAATGCAAATTATAATGACTTCCTGTCGCTCGGCCCCACCGCCCGTCTCACCACAGCAGCAGCAGCAGGAGCCTCGGCTCAATGGCCCTCTGTTCTCCACACACTGTTGTCCCGCTCGCCCATCCCAGTGAGCCCACCACTTTTTTGGGGTCATTTTGATTGGCTGTTGAGCTCAAATATCAACAACCATTTGTGAAATTGAAATCGAATCGTGGACTGTATCTTTACATGTTTTTCAATATACTCTGTATCTATCTATAAATATAAAATGTATGTCTAAATACACAGCTGCCGTTTGTCTGGGGAGATAATCACCCCTACTCATTTGAGTCATAGCTCAGCACAGTGGGGGATTTTACAGGGACCCTCTCATTACAATAGCACTTCTTTAATCACTTCTCCATGCGGCCGTCTGTATCAGATACTGAAGCGACTCTCCAGGCAGGGTCTGAAATCACTGAAGGACCTGGGCTGGCTTGTGGCTAACATGCACACACACGC
>NC_045158.1:9036897-9111897 GCF_900700415.2 Clupea harengus | reverse complement strand
TGTCTATCTCTCTCTCTCTCTCTCTCTCTCCTGCTTCCTCTACTCTACTCACTTTTCTTCCCTCCGCCCATTTTCCCAGACTCACTCCATCTCTCAACGTGGCTATTCCTGCTCACAGTGAGTCAACAGGAAGTTGAGAGCGATCCTTGCGTTACACGCATGCCCAACAGAGCTAGTCATCCCACTGACATTGCTTCTCAATGACCAGTCACTCTCGTGCCTGGAGTCAAGCCGGTGTGCTTCAGCTCTGCTTTGTTTTAGGGTTTAAAGCAGGTCCATGACCAGCTAAAAAAAACCTTTGCTGATGAGTCACACTGATTCAGAAAAAGGGGGTGCAGAGAATGTGATCACATGACAAGGCATAAGGGAAATGTGATCCTGGCTATTATTGCTCTGCAGCGTTTCAACACATGGCAAGGTTCAATGGCCAACTCCACTCTAGGAGATCCACGCCAAGAGATCCCTTCGAATGGCACCAAGGCCGAGTCATCCCAGCTGGGATTACAGTAGAATGGGCAGAAGAATAGCTGCACACACAATAACACAACAGTACACAACAGACAATCACATTTCCAGGAACGCTTGGTTTTCTGACAAATACCACTAAACTAAACTCTATGACACATGCTGTTCAATTTGTTCCATCATTTGATACAATACATTATGGTCATGTATGTCACTGTATACATTACAGAAAATGATTACAGAGTTTAGGGGTTTAGTTGTTTTATTATTATTTATCTTAATGTCTTGTTGTTCCAGGAGAACATACCAACAGATTAAAACAATCTGGCTATGGCACACTATGTGAGTCTTTTTTTTCAGTTTCAAATGGAATACACGTGAAAACATGGTCTAGAACTGCTTTGTCATCCTGGAGGGAGAAGGCTATAGGTTTGAGTCACCCTGGAGGGAGAAGGCTATAGGTTTGAGTCATCCTGGAGGGAGAAGGCTATAGGTTTGAGTCACCCTGGAGGGAGAAGGCTATAGGTTTGAGTCATCCTGGAGGGAGAAGGCTATAGGTTTGAGTCACCCTGGAGGGAGAAGGCTATAGGTTTGGGCTGGATTGTTTTTCTTCCTGACTGGCACAGCTGTGTAAGCTTCAAACTAATGTCACATCCATAGATACAAAGGAAGCTGCAGATGGAGCTGGGTGAGTCACACACACAGGAGCACAGGATACTGGGGCTGATCCAAAAACACAAGCATAAACCCCAGTCTCAAACACTAAGAAGTTTAGCTGATTTAACAACCACTAGGCTACTTGTATTAAAATCATCTTTCAGATGAAGGCAGCACTGGGAACAGATATCAGCCCAGTAAATCAGGTCTAGTAGTATAAAGGCCCCCAGAATCCCATGTGGCATGAGAGTGTGAGTGTGTGTGAATTTTCATTGCATAATATATGGCATACATGGCCGCACCTGCTGCTCTGTTCTGTGCTGCTCCCTGAATAAACTTCCTCCACACTTTCCTGCCTCCTCAGCTTTACCTGCATCCTCAATCTCAATCATCAATACATTGTCAAGTAGAGTAGACACCCACAAATATCTCATAATGAATAGCGTTAAGGCCCCACAGTCGTGCAATGGCAGGGTGACCACCACCATGACTGTCAAAAGTTGGACACTTTTGTCCAAAAAGCAGGACAGAAATCCTTACATATGCCCACCCAATGCAGTGGCCATTCAAAAAACGTTAGTTAGCTTAGCTAATGTGAAAGTTTACTCAAGACTGTACCAGCTAGCTCAGTCTACCAGGAACAGCCGGATATAAGTGTTGTACTTTTTAGTTCAGGAATAAAAGTACTCGTAGGCTGATTCGTGTTGAACACCTTGCATGTAACGTTTAATAACTACGGCTCCAAGACACAGATATCGCGATCACACATCACTCATAAGGTTGCCAGGTACAAACATAATCCCCGACTAACAGACCACTTCTACAATATACTACATCCTCCTTTTCCAAGTAAGATAGTCCCCTTTGACTGAATAACTGGACCTCAAAACAATTACATTGGTCCCTAATAACCATACTTTTTTATGCATACAATATGACCTTAGAAACACAAACTGATTTGCATAACACTCATATCTGTTTTAACTAATATTATTCGGTTAACTAACATTAACTTGAACTTAACCCATCAGCAGGTCACAATCATCAGCATTAGCTCATCTCAAAGTCATTGTACTTTGAAGGAGGTTTTATCTGTCTCCCACTTCTGGTGCTTCGAATAGGAGTTGATGGAGAACCTGTGCTCTCTTCACAGGCAGGTGCACTCTGGTCTTGCTGTGGGCTGAGAGGTGGTTCTGAGTCCTCCGTTGGTAAGGCTTCTGGCTGTTCAAATAGCTCATACTCACCATCTCTCTGCAGATTTGGGTGGATTCTCCTTAGATGTCGCCTGTTTCTCCTGAAAGTGACACCACTGGGGGTTTGCACATCATATGCACGCGGCTCCCCTCTTTTGCTTATGACTGTTGCTGGTTCCCATCCACGTCGTGTTGTCATATGAACTGTGGTACCAGGAGTGAACTCAGGCAGAGGTTTTGAGTTGGAGTTATAATAGTGTTCCTGTCTTGCTTGCAAATGTTTAAGCTTTGAATGAAATCCTTCTGGAATGGCGGGTTGTAGCACAGCTGTAGCGATTGGCAAGGTACTTCGTAACACTCTTCCCATCAGTACTTGTGCTGGGGAGAACTCTGTACCAGTCACTGGTGTGTTTCTGAGTGACAGGAGAGCTAAGTGTGGATCTGTACCTGTTTGTGTTGCCTTTTTAAGTGCATGCTTTACTGTCTTTACCATCCTCTCTGCAAGACCATTTGATTGCGGATATCCTGGACTGGAGTGGACGAGCTTTATACCCCATGAAGCTGCAAACTGTCTCATGTCACAACTTGCAAAAGGAACATGGTCGCTTACCAGCTCTTTAGGAATTCCATGCCTAGCAAAGACCGCTTTCATCTTGCGTATGACCGTATGTGCAGTCTTGTCAGGAAGATGGAGCACTTCTGGGTATTTTGACAAATAATCCACAATTATAAGGTATGACTGTCCATGGAGCTCAAAAATGTATGCCCCAATCTTCAGCCACGGCAGCTCAGGGACCTCATGTGGGATAAGAGGCTCTTTTTGATTTTGTGGCTGAAGCTGTTGACATGGAGCACAGCTTTCCACCATGTGATGTGTCATCCCTGGCCAGTACATCACCTTCCTGGCCTGTGCTTTCATCCTCTGTATACCTTGATGTGCAAGGTGCAGTCTGTCAAGCATCATCTGCCTCGCACTCTGTGGAATCACAATCTTATCACCAGTCATCAGTATTCCATCCCTGATGCTGATGGCAGTTCGCATAGGCCAGTACTGGTAGAGGTTAGTGGCGATGCTGCTTCGCCTATTGGGCCAACCATTGTGGTGCATTGCGACTACCTGCTGCAACACGTTATCCGCGGCTGTGGCATGCTTCAGTGTCTTGAGAGTGTCAGCGTCCATTGCAGCTGTGGCCTCCATTGCGTGAACTACTCTCTCTTCAAACAGATCCTCCTTTACCTCGTCATTGTAGCCCTCAAGAAAGGCACGAGACAGGGCATCAGCGACATGCATGTCCTTGCCAGCAGTGTATACTATATTCAGATCATAGCGTTGGAGCTGCAATAACATGCGCTGTAGGCGTGCTGGTGCTTTGCTTAGATGTTTCCTGAAAATTATTTCCAGCGGTTTGTGATCTGATTGGACTGTCACTGTGTTGCCATAAACATATTGGTGAAAGCGTTTTGTTGCAAAAGCTATCGCCAACAGCTCCTTCTCAATCTAAGCATAATTTCTCTCAGATTCGGTAAGTGCACGTGAAGCATAAGACAGTGGACTACCCTCTTGAAGAAGACAAGCACCCAGTCCATCTTTAGATGCGTCACATTGTATAGTGAGAGGCTTGGACTGATCATAAAATTTGAGCACAGGGGCTTGTGTTAGGGTGGATTTCAGCCTGTTCAGTGCAGCTCTGTGTTCATGACTCCAGTGCCATGCAGCTTCTTTTCTCAGCAACTGTCGGAGTGGAGCAGTTATTGTGGCTTCATTTGGAATGTACTGGGACAGATATCTTGTCATTCCCAGCAGCCTTTGCAGCCCTTTCCTGTCCTCAGGCTCTGGCATGTTCTTGATGGCCAGCACCTTGGATTCATCAGGCTTCACTCCTTTGGACGTGACAACATGCCCCATGTACCTGACTGTGTCCACTTTGTATTGAATCTTCTCCTTATTAAACTTCACGTTGGCTCTTTGTGCAGTATCCATAACTTTTTGAAGGATGGCGTCATGCTCTTCGTCAGACGCAGCGGCGATGATCATATCGTCTGCAATGATGTGCACGCCATCAATATTTCCAAACGTCTCACAATTCTTTTGCTGAAAAACTTCACTGGCAGATTTCACGCCAAAAGGAAGCCTCTTAAAGCGAAACCTGCCCCAGGGTGTGCTAAATGTGCACAACATAGATGAGGATTTGTCCAGCCTTACTTGCCAGTAGCCGTCCTTCTCATCTAAAATTGTGAAGATGGACTTTCCGGACAACCTGCACAGGACCTCTTCTGGGGTGGGTATGGAGTAGTGCTGCCTCTTAATGGCTTCGTTTAGATCACGAGGGTCCAAACACACCCTCAGAGACCCGTTCTTCTTCTCTGTGATGACGAGGCTATTAACCCACTCAGTCGGCTCAGTCACAGGTTCTATGACTTCTTTGTCAACGAGCTCTTGCAGTGTAGTTTTCAATCTGTCCATGACAGCGATGGGAATTTTCCTGCAGCCGTGTACTACCGGGGTCACATTGGGGTCAATGTGAATGTGATGTATCCCTGGAAACTGTCCCAGACCACTGAAGACGGATGGATAGGCTTCCACCAACTCCTCTTTCGTGGCTGGTGCCTTCACTCTGATCATGTCCACTCTTTTTACCAGCTGTAGTTTCTCGCACGCTTCTCTGCCAAGTATTGGAGTGGAGGAGTGCTTTGTCACAAAGAACTGCAGACCTGACTTGCTTTTGGTGGTTTCACATATAAAACTCACTGTGCCTTCTGGTGCCAGGCGTGCTCCTCCATATGCAACGAGAACTACTGGGGTGGGCTTCAGCCTGGGATCTTTTGGAAAATGTTCATAGGCAGTACATTTGCATCTGCCCCAGTGTCCAGTTTAAACTTAACAGCAATGTCTCTGATATTGGCTGTGGTGTACCATGCTCTGTCAGCTTGTTGAGCTGTGTGGCCTAATTCAGCACAGGACACAGTGCCTATGAAAAGAGACTCGACTTCTCTTTCCAACTGATTGACCCTTTTCACAGAGTCTAGCCTGTCTTGTGATGAAGTGCACACTTTGGCGAAGTGATTTTGCTTGCTGCATTTGTGGCATACAGCTCCATAAGCTGGACACTGTCGTGGCTTGTGTGTCCCACCACATTTTCTACATGCATTTGCATTAAATGTTTGTGCTCTATCTGGTGGCCTTTGCTTTCTCTTTTTGCTAAGTTTATATTTCTCCGAACCAACTGCCATCTTGCTTAGTGCCTGCACTGATGCTTCTGTTTGCGTTGTTCCCATGACACGCATTTGAGACTTAGCAGCTTCTGCAGCTCTGCAAATATCAACAGCTTTATCTAGAGTCAAGCCTGTTTCTCTTAGTAGTCTCTCTTTCATGCGAGCATTTGGCACACTAAACACAAGTTTGTCTCTTATCATATCTTCTTCACCCACACCAAACTCACAGTTCTTGCCTTTCTGACGGAGTTCAGTCACAAACTTGTCGACAGCGAGTCCTTCAGGCATGGAATGAGACCAAAACTGGTGGCTTTCAAAGACAATATTTTTCTTAGGTGTGCAGTACGACCTGAATGCATCCATAATCTCGTCCAGCGTCGGTTCATCATCGCCGGCTGTTTCAACGTTGAGGGTGTTGTACACCTCAAGTGCATCCTCTCCGACGGTGTGCAACATGATAGCAGTCTTCACCGGTTCATCCTTCTCGTCCGCACCTGTAGCCGTCATATAGAGCTTAAAACGCTGCTCCCAGCGTCGCCAATTTTCGCTTAAATTGCCGGTGAGCACGAGCGGTGCAGGGGGCTTGAACTGGTCCATGCTTAGCTGCTAGCTTTCTACGAGATTCAACAGGCGTGAACTGCTAGCTACTTATTTAGTTATTATAACGCGGGTAATACTTTCCTTTTCTCAACCACAGGGTTACAGCTTAGTGCAGCATTCACTTGTGGAAGAAGAAAAATCCTTTTCTGACACCATGTTGTACTTCTTAGTTCAGGAATAAAAGTACTCGTAGGCTGATTCGTGTTGAACACCTTGCATGTAACGTTTAATAACTACGGCTCCAAGACACAGATATCGCGATCACACATCACTCATAAGGTTGCCAGGTACAAACATAATCCCCGACTAACAGACCACTTCTACAATATACTACAATAAGTACTCTATTTGCTGAGTAATGAGTTCATTTTCGCAAGATAACTCTAAAACAGTTAAAATTAAGTATCCAAAAAATTACATACACTGGAAATGGTTGGCATACATGAATACTAGGAATCAGCATAGAACGTGTTATTATTCACAGTGTGATGCTACATCACACCTGCTCGACCGCTGTCGTCCTTCGCAGGAGTCGGCATCCACTCACTACTGGGCTGAGTGTCGATGAACGATGGAATAAATTCAAATAGTCACAGACCAGTGCTGCAAATTGCAGTGCCTGCATCTAGCCCAAGCCTAGACAAGCCCTCAGGGAGTTTATTCTAACTTCCAGATGGCTAGTCTGTGCTTGATTCAGCTACAATTAAACTCAAACACAAACAGGTGAGTTTAGCCAGCTGGACACCGTTGCATATAAAAACAAAGATTAAAAGATGTAAACTCCAACTTGAAAGATATAGTCTAAATGCATCTTTCTACAAACAGGTTTAGCTTGCTATACTGTTACATAGCAACAGAGATGGGGCTGCTTGGTTTTATAGTACAATAAACCATTGAAGCAATGTCATTCAGATTCAGTTGAAATCAGATGTGTAGCACTTTAGGAATTGTTCTAGGTTTATTTGTGAAGGATCAGAGGTCTACTCTATTGTATAATTATCCAAGTTATCGAATAACCTACTGAATCATCAATGTATTATGCTCTCTCAGTTATATTTTCAAAAAGAAGAAAACTGGTGGTAGATTTAAAAGAATTGGTCTGCTCACTGCAAATTATTCAACCACATATCATGTCATGACACTGGAAATGTTGAATCATCTCGGCTAGACAAAGCAACAGTAGTGTTATCTAGACAGACTTTTTGGGGTCCATATTTATACATTTTTTGGCATTCTAAATAAACAACAACCTACTGGTTTTCTTTTACTTCACATGCAGTATACATGCAGTATGCAATATATAACTTCTGCTGAATGAGGCCTATCTGCCACACAGTCATCTGTTGAATCAACCAGTGCACTCTGAGTTTTTACAGTGCTGATTGATTTTGACATTAACAAAGATGTTTACAAAATGCCATTTTATAACCCTCAGGAAGTGACTGATGACAGCAACATGTAATGACAGGCATGGAAGACATTTCATGACACTTCTGGTGTTTAATTCTCTTTGTTTTGGTTAGAAATAACAAACAATATGATAGACTTTTATGTCTCCTCCACATGGTTGTTAAAGGATAATTATTTCTTTCCTCTTTGTTTTGTGATGTATTTTATTTCATTTATTTTTTCTCTGTTGTCATTGTTCATTGTCATTTGTCTGTGTATGTTTTAATGTACTGCTGTAACAATATAATGTATGATGTTCTTTGTGTTGTATCATCACTATGCATCAAACATTTTTTTTTTTTTAAATAAAGAAAATGACACTTCTGGTGTACCTCTCATTCACTGCTAGTTTGTTTCTCTCGCTAATTTGCACACAGAAATCGAATTAATCAAGATGGGGGAGCCACCACAGTAGCCTCTTATTACCAGACTGTATCCCAGTTAATTTTTGCTGAGATTACAGTTTTGTAAATTCTCAACAGTGGACAGATTGTAAAACACGATTTTTGGACAAGCAACCTGTAAGCTGTAGGGCCTGATTTTGGAAATGAGAGAAGACACTTTAATTTGCAGTCTCGGGACCCACATTTTCTTGACAGGCAGCAAGCAAAGCAACAAGCAAATTCCGCTGTGCATGAACTCAAGCTAATTCAACATTCAGGAGTCTGCAATGCCGCTGATGGGATTAAATAAATATAACACTCCCAGAAACCTTGAATGGTCTATTTTCCAAATATATATATAGATAGAAACTAAATATAGGTTTAGAGCTCAGACACTGAAATGTGCATGTTGTTACAAGCAGAATTAAATGAACAACATGCACATTTCAGTTTCTGAGTTGAAAAACATTGGCAAAAAGAGATATTGATATGACAACAGTATGGTAAATTGGTGGTCGATATTGGGTCATTACGAGGTAAGGACACGCTTAAAAACGCCCAATGTGACTCCTAAAAACAATAGTACATGTTTAGGTTGGTTACAGTGACCACGGAGATACAAGAAGATGATACACGCAGGCCCCTTCCACACGGAACCTAGATTGCCTGAATCCGGAATTCTTTTTCGATCCGGTATTTATTTTATCGCGTCCACACGGAGCTGTGTCAATAAAAAATCTGCGTCCACATGGAAACGCTGGAGCAGAACGGAGTGGTTGAAAATGCTGTAAAGACGTCATGGAGCATGCGCATAAAGTGACAGAAGACAGATGTCGAGATCCAACTAGCAATTATCTTCCGATTGCTGAACGACTTCTCTACCACCTGAAATCACTGTTACCACAGCACTCAAACAGGACTAGTTAGGATCGCGCACTTCGCCATAACCCTCGTTTGTGTTAAGTTACCGTTTTGAAACTTCCGTCTATAATAAAAATCTTTTCACGTCAGATTTGCTCATATAGGCTATTGCTGACACTTTTAAAAACCGGTTTTGAACAATGGTCTGATGCAAATAGATTAAACAGTGATATATTAAAGTGTGGCTTTTTAAAGTCATCCCTTTCCTAACCAGCTTCTTAACAACATCGATTTACTTTATGTTGTTGCTGTTATGAAGTGACGCAGCGGGGTTAATAAAGGTTCAGGCTGAGGTTGCAAGGCAGGGCGTGGGGCGTTCACGTGGGGCAATGACGCCATTTTGTCAGAAAATGTGCCGATCGGGCGTCCACACTAAAACGGATCCCCTGTCGTGTTGAAATGTATCCACTCTGGAGACCAGATTCAAAAAGTTCCGGATTCAGGGACCCAACCCCCGGTTTGTGTGGACGGAAGGCAGATCCGACAAAAACATTTTCCTGATTCAGGCAATCCACGTTCCGTGTGGACGGGCCCTGAGTCTTCAAAGAAATCTTTTCTGCTGATGTCCTGCTATAGTCCAAAGTGTTGCCCTGGTCATAGCCTAACTTTTCATCAAATGGAAGTGTGAGGACAACGAGGAAGAAGATCGATTTTTTTTTACCTTCGATCTGGTACTATTGAGGATTCTGTTTATTACTAGTAAGTGATCTGTTAACTTACAAATGTTGTGGTGACTAGTTTTGCTATGCTATGCTGATTCGCCCATAGATAGGTTGGGTTAGGTAGCTTATCAGCTCTACAACTCATGTGATTGGTAGCCTACATACACGCAAGTTAGACTAAAGGTTTTTACTCTCTCAAAAGTGTTTGCACGCAGTGCAACACAGACCCAGACCCAGACCCAGACGGTTTTTATATATCTCTGTTAATTGTCATTCGCCTTTTATTTATACAATCACAAACAGGTGTGATTTGCCTATTATTTTACGGAGACAAGTAGACTCTCTATAGATTATTTTAGGCTGTCGGCGCAGCAAATATCAGCCATCAGACCAGTAGGCCTATGATTATTAATGTTAGCTGTATTCAGCAGTCAGCTACTGTATGTTTGATCAAATCAGCTCATTTCATTCATGTGATCCCATTAAAGATAACTTTGCAACAAGTGTTTCAAACAAATGCTCTGTTGCTTAACTTTTATAGTGAATAATGTGTATGATGTTTTCCATAGGCTAAATAGGCTACGTGGTTCAATAGCTTAAAAGCTCTAATGGGGCTTGTGTAGCAGACCTGGTTTTGTATTCAGAACGCATTCTGTGCTTATTTATTAACATACATTTATTACAAAACCATGTAACACCATAGTGTCTTTTTTCCATAAAAAACACAAACACAATAGTATTGTGTCCACAGCTTAAGTTCATGTGCAACAGACTTTGTGTGTTGCTGGTTGATGAAATTAGGGCCCTTGAAGTCTTACTGCACAATTTTATCCCCTTTGTTCTGAATATGTGGAAAGCAATGAAAAAAATTGCAGAATGTCACAAATGCATTTTCCAAGTGAGAGGATGTTATATCATCATGCCATGTTCAGTAAGTCTGACTTACTTACCATCTGTTTTCAGCTTTCCTTACTGTCAACTCAGTGTTTGTGATGTGAGCTTGGAGTTCATGCAGTCACTCTCAGTATTATTAGGATTGATGTTTGTTAGTTACCCTCCAGGATTAATCAATGCAGTTTTCAGTTACACAGTGATTATTCCAGACTAGTGTGGCAATATTACTCATTTCCATAGAACAGATTTAAATGAGCCTTGTAAAACATTCTACACCAAGTTCTGCAAGTTCTCCCCTAACACGGTATGAAGATACATGAGGTGAAGTAGGATGTGTTCAGAAGAATAGACCTAGGCTTAGAGAGATGCGAGTCTTAGGCTACATTCACACTGTGCAACATTCTGATTTATGGCACAGATACGATTTTTTGTTTGGCTGTACACATTATTTTTTTAAATGTGGACAATATCCGACTCCAGTGTGACTTGGTTACAGTCCTGAACTGACCCGCATTTGCAAAAGAACACTAACAGAGATGTCACACGCAGCATGCTGTTGTGCGGAAGTAAACATAGAGGCTACTAAGTAAGTGTTTACAGGTTTCATTCATTAAGCTGATGTGCAGTGGAGAAGGAATGTCAATTGAGAGTGACGTAAAAGTTGCATGAATACGCATGAGGTTGCATTGCAAAAATATCAGACCTGTATCTGATTAAGAACCACTTATGGAAGTGGCCCAAATCAGAATTAAAAAGATCAGATTGCATGTGATTTGTACTGTTAATACTGTTATGAAAAAAAAACAGATGTCACATATGAGCAAACAATATATAAATACATTATTTGGGCCACTTTTTTCTGCAGTCTTAATGAAGCCTTCTAAACAAAATATGTTTAAAAAGTAATGGAAGGAAAACTAATGCATTGACCTGGAACACACACACACAAGCCAATTTTTGCTTGTTACTGAGATGAATCACTCTGTTTGTACCTTTTAGAATGTCTCTGTTGAAGACCACGCTTGGCCTTGCCAAATCGGTAAACACCAGTAAACAATTCCTAGATTCATGGGTCACATGAGAATTTGACCTGCTTTTGATTCTCATCCGCGGATTTTTTTTCACGCACCATTAGTATGACGGCGCGCCATCCGCTTTGATTAAGAAAAGGTCAAACACCCGGCACACTGCTAATGCTAATTAATTTGGCTAGCTGCACTTGAAAACATGATGAAAAACCTCAACAAGCACCTGACATCCTTCAGCATCCCCACCAACACCCATCTACCCACTTTCTACCCCCCCCCCCCCCTAAAGCTGGAGTATCATAGTCACTCCTTCACAGTTCTCTATTGGCATGAATAAGAAAAACCACAATAACCAACTTATAGCAGCCACTTTGATAGCGCTGCATTTAATGAGCCACTGTATTCATTGAAGGACTGTTAAATTAATTGTAGCGAATTCAAGGGTAATGGTTGCCATGCACAGAAATATGTGCAGTTATCCGTGCAAGAATATGTGGTTTAACAATGGGGATGTTCTTCCTGCACCGAAAAAAAAAAACCCCGCCCACACTGGTGTATTAAGGAGTGAGAGAATTCCAGTCAGTGAGAATGAGTAATTTGAACTCGGTGTACACACATAATTGTTACCTTTTACAGCAGCTAAATAACACTCAGAATGGCTGTCAGGCATGGCGTGTTTCTCACGGGCTCATGGCTTCCAGCACAGTGCTCACTTGGTTCCTCCCCTGACTAGCAGCGAAAATGCTATAATATAAGCTTTAGGACTTTAATCATCTTATGACAGGTTTGAAATGTAATCAATTTATGCTGAGGAAGAGGGGAAATAGAGTGAGTGTGTTAGGGAGATGCCTATCTCTCTCCTCAGAACAATTGCTTTTTTCATATCAGCTTCAGCCACTCATTTTCTGCAGCCAATCCGTTTCTTCACTTTTGTTTGATTCCTACCTCTGTTCATTTCTTTCTCCCTTCTCCTGTTTTCCCCCCTTTTCTCCTCTCATCCCCCTCCCTACCCGTTTCACTCTCTACCTTTTAATATTTACCTTTGCTCTCCTCATCTCCTGGCACCTCTGTTCCTCCACGTCTCTCACTCTTTCTCTCTCGTGGACTCTTTCTCACTCTCCTCCCCCCCCCCCCCCCCCCCCCCCCCCCCCCAGTCTGTCATCAGATATCTGAGCCTGCTGAAGAAAAGCCTGTCTGACTTCAAACGCCTCTCAGACTATTCTTCTCCTCCCTGTCTCTGCTGCTGCAAGGGAGGTATGGCCCAGCTTGCAATATAAACCTCCGCTCGAAAGCGAGTTTAAAAAGAATTGAAAGAACCTGCTTCCATGCCTGCCTTCACACTTCTTGTCCCTCCCACTTTTCTTATCTCTCACTCTTTTTCTCTTTCTCTCTCCCCCCCCCCTCAGTGGGGTCGGTTTGCATTAGATGTTACTCGGGGCTGTTTTGTCTGTGGCCACACTTAATCAGGTTAGGGAGCGTAGCCAGATGCCAGGGTGTACCAGGTATCTACAGGGAGCCAGATTGGTGTTCATATGTCCAATTTGAGTGAAGTCTACCGAAGCCATTTTTTTTCTCTCCTCTCTAACTCCAGCGAATAATCTCCATTCTAGGTCATCTCCGAGCTGGAATTCAGTGGAGGGAACACAACATTTTGTCATCGCAATAACGAGCAACTAACTGGTTGGAAATTTCCCAATTAGAATTTTGGCCATAAAACTGGAGGCAGCAGACACCATGGAAACCAGCCTTTGGAAATAATAGATTTCTCCGAACGTATTACAGGTAGTTATAGTATTTTTTTTAAATCCTGTTTTGAAACGGAAAAGATCAATATTGCAACTTTAAACTGCTACAGAAATATCTCTATTGTTAGGACAAATCTGGCTGCAATGACACAAAGTGTTTTCCTAAGCAGAAATATGCTACAACGGGTGGTATCTGGAAGCACAGACATAATTTTCAAAAGCACTCAGCAAATTGAGTGGAAGGCGGAAATGAGGGCGATGTAAGCCCTGTAACTCTAATCACCTCCATGTCCACCCATGCACTTCAAAGCACGGTAGTGATCATGGGATCCACAGCATCTGGCGGGGAGTGGGGCAGACCATAGCCTGCAGCTGGTGACACATGCCGCGTCCGATATCACTGTGCTGTGTTTGTGTGTCTGAGTCTGTGTGTGTGTGTGTGTGTGTGTGTGTGTGTGTGTGTGTGTGTGTGTGTGTGTGTGCGTGTGTGTGTGTGTGGCAGGGATTCACATCAACCAGCAGAGCAAGACAGGGGGTCTGGAGAGAGCATACATCAGTGCGATCCACTGCATCTGTTCTGTGTGTTCTGACAGATAGGCAACCAGTGTCCTTGATGGCTTAGGCCATGAAGGCCACTCATAGAGGGGGATTTAGTGCATATTTGGGGGGTTAAAAACTTTGATCCCAGCATGTCGCCGATTTGTTGCTTGGCTAAGCTCTTTTTTTATGCTGTTTTTTGAAGAAGATTTGGGTATTTTCTGTACATCTTTAGGCAGATAGCTCTTCTGCATGAGGCTAGTGACAGCAGGATCGAATGAACTGGGGGACAGCTGCCGTGCATTACAATGCAATTTGTCTCTTTAAGCATCAACCCCCAACCCCCCCGCCCCAAAAGAAAAAAATCTGAGACAAATCTGCTGTCGCAACAGCTGCATCATAACAAAATCACTTCATAATCACTCGTGAAGCTGATAACTCACCATTGTTCTTCAAATGCTGAAATAAACATGGACTTTTGAAAGCAAATGGTGCCGTAAAAGGAATCCCATGTCAACCCCGTTAAAAAGTTCTGAAAAACGACTTCCATCTGCAGCAAAAAAGTAACTTCTCCCTCCTACTGTGGGTCTGATAAAAACCTCCAATAGCTTATTTTTTCACCATTATCAGTCTCCCCATCTTTCACATGTCTCACAAAACAACAGCATGAAGGCACCTTTGGGAACCAAACCTTAATAAAGGGGTCAAGCTGGGTTAGTGCCCTTTTGAAAGGAGTCAGAGAGTCAGAATGCTTGTGAGTGCTTCAGTGCTTCAGCCTGCAGTAGAAAATGACAACTACAAACTAATGCTGGCACCCCTATACCCTTTGGATCTAGAGCCAAAAAAATCTCATTTATTTTTTTGACAAAATTCAGAATAATAAAAACAATAGCCCTGGATCTATTCATCTGTCATTCTGATCATGCATTAAATCCTCTGACAATAATATGATATTGTTGATAAAAAACGCAAGTATGTATGCTATGTATGTATGCAGCAGATCTACTTCACACTACTTGGCACGAACACATTTTGTGTGAGCATGCGAGCGAGAGCTCGTTACAGGGCTTGTCATTGTTGGCATCTGGTGGTAGCTTGCTAGCTAATTCACTAAGGCAAGACTTGAAGGCTATGAATATAATAAGCAAGGTAATAAATGAGATGGAGGAAGAGTTATCTTCTATTGCTGACCAAATGCTTAGTTTATGTCTCAAAAATACATCAGTGAATATGTCAGTGCCACCAAAAGTCCTTTTCTCATGGTTTGTAACCAAGACAGTCAAAATGCTTAGTCATGTTGTCAATATAAAATTGTATTCTGTATGTGTATTCCTTATTTTCCAATTAAGCTTTTTACTGTATCTCTTTCATAGTTATTTATTGGTTGAGTAACACCGAGACAATCTTGCATGCTACATACATTCTTTGAGAACCAAGTAATGTTATCCTATCATGATAACTGTTGACATTTAACCTCCATTCAGAAACAGAGTAAAATAGACAGAACAGTAATTAGGATTCTTTTCACCAAATTTCACCTTAATGCTATTTTTGTGGAGAAAGACTAAACAGTAGACGATTTCTACATAGCCTTTTGCATTTTCATGTAGACAAGCAGTGTGGTATAATGGATGGGCTAATGTTGATGTGGGTCAGACGGACGACGGGCCCTGCACGCCATGAGCTCGCTTTTGGATTACCATTTCTGTCTCAAACTGCTTGAAAACGGTGCATTTAGCTGCCAGAATTTAGAACATTTTCCTGGGGGTGAAGGTTTTCAACTCCTAGCAACACCCCTGGTTCTGCTGCCTCCCCACCAGTCCTAAGCATTCCTTTTCATGCCTTTCAACTGACGCCGTCCGCCTCAACCCCCCCCCCCCCCACACACACACACACACTTTTTAAGTCCCGGCCAGAACCTGCTGATTGGTCCCGGCAAGTAAACAGGGAACACTTGTTTACCTCCTTGCGGAGTGTAAGTATTTCATGTGCTGCTCTTCTCTCCCTTTTGCCTCTGTAGCTTTCTATGTACACGCGTCTAAGAAGTCTTGTCAAAGGAATGTGAGTAAACAGGCAGCTTCTCGAAAACAGCATCGGTGTGTGTGTGGTGATGGCACGCATGCAGAGAGCTTGAATATGCCACTTCGGTGTTCAGAAGCGGCGTTGGCGTCTCTGTCAGACTGTGGGGCTCAGGTCTTGTGCCGGGACGTCGTCGCGGGAGGAGCCCCCGAGGGCGCGTGCACATAACAACCGAGCAGCCAAACCCCGGCAACCCTCATCCTTTAATTGGAGGCTGCGTGTTCGCTTCGCCAGTAGGAATCCGTGTTATTTGGCTCGCGACATGGCAGAGAAAAGGTTTTCCCCTTTGGTGGAGAAAGCGAACGAGCGAGAAAATGATAGGATTTCTGCGGATTTGACACCAAAACATACCCTGCACTTAGCTGGCCTGCTCAGGAAACAGAGAACGAGAGAGTGGGGGAAAGAGAGAGAGAGAGGATTGCTGTTTGGGTCTTGCCATTACGTCTTCAGTGCTAGTGTCTTGTTGCATGAGGTTAAAGAGCAGTGACATTTAGCCCAGCAGTGGTGTCAGACAGCATGAGGTCATTTTGGGAGGCAAGTGGGCTCAGATTCACTTTGAGGTTTCTGAAGTAAATAGATAGTCAAGAGTGGTCGGCAAATATTTTAATATATATGTCATAGCACTGGCGATGCAGCCGAATCAATCCAGGATGCATATAAATCTAGCACACATTCCCCAGTGTGAATATGTATGCTTGGATATCTTTCAGTGCCTCAGAGATCAAATCTGTTTACAAGCAGGGAGAAAATATTGAATAAGGTTGCTGCCTTTCCCTCCCATGTATGAATGATGTTTACTTGAGTGTGTCGGTGAGTTGTTCGTGTGTGCTTGCGTGTGTGTGTGTGTGTGTGTGTGTGTGTGTGTGTGTGTGTATGTGTGCATACGTGTGTGTGTGTAAGTGTATGTGTTTCTACACAAGTGTGTGTGTGTGTGTGCAGGCATGTAATAAGGACACTCGCACACATTACACAGAATCGTACACAGACACTGGACAGTGATGGATGGAGCAGATTACCAGTGGAAAGTTAAATCCAGCTCAGCAGTCACAAATTCTCTTTAGTGCCCAATCTCCTCCATACATCAAGTGGCACTCTTAAGACCCATTTCATTTTCCTCCCTGTGATAAACTCATTGTGTGTCAAGGTAATAATGAAAACTTGACAATGAACCTGCACATGATATCCCAGGCATCAATAAACAGGGGGCTGATCCCCTCTATTAAGGCATTATAAAAGCCTAATTTAACATGAATAGGTTGTGCGATAAATAATTTAAAAAGCTTTAAATTAAACTCATAGCACCCCAGGGAACTATGTGAAACAGTTAAGTTCAGCAGCAGTACATTACAAAAGAGCGAAGAAAAGAACAGCAGTGAAAAATGATGCCCAAAGTTCAAAGGAACTTCAATCAGGATACATTTCTATGCCTGATGAATAATTGACGAATAGTCTGAACAGCCTTGAGTTACACCAAATTTTGTGATGGCTTTTGCATGAATTAAACACAACACAGGCTCACAGCGATGTCTACTTAGTGCTTTCATCGTGTGAAAGTAGGAATGCGTGCAAACAGCACTGCATTTTTCAAGTTTTCGTTTTAAATGGAGAAGATGGCTTTAAAGAACTGAAAGCCTGAATGTGCACTCTGAGTGAAGCATCACACATAGTTAAATGACTGCTGTGAGAGAAAACAGCAACCCTGCAAATATGTGCTTCTTGCTAATTTAACTAAATTTTCTCAATGTTCAAACAGCTGTAGAGCAGTTTAATCATATCTGTAATTATGTCTAACTCCAAAAATATAACCATATCAAGCAAACAGTGACACTTAATCTGGATGACATCTAAATGAAGTACCTATGAAGTACCAATGAAGTTATATACTACACGTTATGATAAACATGCTGTGCACATAAACCCTGTGTAATAAATGGTGTAATAACACCATATTTAACGTTCCCCATAGGGTACGAGATTTATAATGTGACATGCACAGTGAATGATGAAAATGCGGTCTATTCTTATCCCACAGTGAAACAGACCCTGCTTTGTCAGACTTCAGGAGTACTGCAAGGGTATGTGTTCCTATTCAGACCATCACACAGTACGAGCTCTCGGGTCAAACACTAAAACAGCTCAATCGAATGTTTTCACTTTGGACGTGAAAGGAAGCCCTTTAAAGGAGGGGGTTGGGGGGGGTGGAAATCAGATTGCCCCACTGTTCTGCTCCTGGCCAGACTGTTTGGAGTAAAGGTTCAGACTGCCATTGGCTGGCCCTATAGAAAGCACTGCAGCTGACTCGGCAAGCCAGCATGGGTGTCAATGTCTTGTGGTTTCCATTTAATTTTCTCAGTTCCCAGTTCCCCCCCGCTTTTGACGCAAAAGACTACATTTGGAAATTCTGGTGCAAGTCATTAGTGGAGGGGAAAGAAACTGAAGCCTTGGGCAAAGTGGGTGGCAGGCCGAGCTTGTCATTGAGGTTTTTAACACCTCCCCTTCCCTTTTCTTGTCGAAACCAGTCAAAGGGTGTGTGCGTGTGTATATGTGAGTGTGGGTTTCTGTGTGTGACGTCAGATCGGTGTGTGAATAAGTGTTGGTGTGTGTCTGCATGTGTGTGAAGTGGCGCTAGTGCATCTATAGTTACAATGTGTGTTTGTGAAGTAAATGTGTGTAGCAGGGTGTGTTTGTGTATGTGTGCATGTGTGTGATGGTGCAACCTTTGTCTGAACTACACACACTGGTGCTCGCTGCCCCATCTCGAAAAGACAGGAGAAGCGGCAAGAAATCCTGTTCTCACTGACTGATCTACAAACCCAGGATATCCTCCTCAAGGACTCTCCCTCTGACTTGTCTTCCTCAGGTCAGTGAGCGCCAGATATCCTTTTACACCCCTATATAGTCCCGGTCATGCGCCTCTCTCTCTCCCTCCCGTCACTTCCACAGTCAGAGATGCTGAGAGACATCCTACACTGATATTGACTGGGATGGGATACATGAGAGTTTAATGGGGTTATCATTTTAGCTTGGTGAAGAGATGTACTTATTTTGGTCTTGCACTTGATTTCATGAGAGAGAGGCTATCTATAGTTATGCCGACAACTCCGATGGGGTGTGCTGCAACAGATTTCACTCATATGTCATAAGGAATCACCATGTGGAGATATTCAGCTCACGTGGAAATAGGGCAAGCTGCCTCACTAGTCAGCACACAGCTGCATATGAAATGAAATGTCCTCAAATAAAATGTTTTGGTTCACAGGTTTCAGGTTTCAGGTTTCAGGTATCATAACATTTTCAAATATGTTCAAAAAACAATATTTGAACCCAGTGTATGTTCCCATTATAACAATGTGTCTACATAAGTAGATAATACTCGACAATTTTAGCTAAGTACTCCTTTACTCGGTACGTCTTGCTATAGCATGTACTAATATAAAAAGGTTAATTGAACTTATTAATTACTCAAGTGTTAATTGTGGTACTGAACACTTAATGTAATATGTAGGTCGTTTTTTTTCCTTTTTAAAGTGCAGCCTCACATGTAATATTTCAACTGATAGACCCTGGTGTGTCTATTTCTTGTCAAGGGAATGGAGGCCTGACTAATTAGTAGCACAGGCATATCAAATAATGATGTGACATAAAGTCGAAAAGGGGAAGAACCTCTTAAGAGGATCTTATGTCAAAATCGAAGTCACCTGTAGGGGCTAATTAATAAAGTAATTGTATAGTGTAATTGTATAGTCGGATTGTGTTTGATGGGGTCATATATCCAATATCTGGGGTGAACCACTGGGGGAGGGGGTGTGGTGTGCTCTATAGGCTGCCTTCAGTGCAAGGCGCTGGTTAGATGGTATGAACTGTAAGAACTTACGAAGCGGAACAGAGATGGTGAGAGCAGGGTGGAGTGTAATTTATTGTTATTACATGCGTATGTGTGTGTGTGTGTGTGTGTGTGTGTGTGTGTGTGTGTGTGTGTGTGTGTGTGAGAGAGAGAGAGAGAGAGAGAGAGAGAGGTTGTGAGTGCAGGGTCAAGTAGTCGATGGCGGGTGAGGGCAACTGAGGTGTTATCGGATCAGGAAAGCTGTGTTTCCGCTGAGTAGAATTCCTGGAAGGGAACGAAGTCTCACACAAAGGACGGAAGGCCAAGAGTGACTGGAGGTGGGAATGGGGGTCGGGGGGGTTGGGGCGGTACCTCAGGCCCTCAGCCTTGCATGGACAAGTTAGTCACCCTGACCCACGCCTCAGCCTTTTTGCCAAAGGGCCGCAACTGCCTTGGATTGCCAACCAACAAATCATACCATCATGACAAACAAAATACAACGTAGCCAACTGTATTAGATTCAAACAGGATGCAATTTGTTCCAAGTTTCTTTTCCACACCCCGCCCAACACAAACACATTCGGACACACCCCTGTGGGAAGTTGATATCAAGCTCCTTACTTTAAGGGGTCTGTTTACAGTGGCGAACAGGATCGTACATCATAGGGTCCTCCTTCCGCTTAGAACTCAATGGTGACCATTTTCCTTTTGCTCAAACTGACTGCTCATCTGCCAAGACTTGGACTTGCTCTTACTGTTGTTAATATTGGGCTGAGTGGATAAGATATTTAACACTACATGATTTGCGAACATGACGCAAGTAATGATCAGGTGCAATCAGAATACATTTCCTACATCTCTAGCATTTACAGTTACCTTATCTGTCAACCCTAAGATTAGAGCTATATCAGTGTTGTATGGCCATATGTACATTATGATATATTATAAAACAATTTAAGGGCTAAATGTGTGTGAGAACAACTTGCATATTTTGTGCTTGAAGTATTGCAAACTAATCTGATGCTCAGAACTCAAAGTGGCAGTGTAGACTGTAAATGTCAGTCTCACAGTTGTCCGATTCCGCGATCATGGAATTCAATGCAAAATTAGCAATGTTTTTTTCAAGATGCTGCATATTTGCTTATTTAACACATAAAATTGCAGAAAATAAGCCTTGATGTTAAATTGCAACTTATTTCCACTTCCTTTGGCCTCCTGATGGTGATATGAGGTTATGCACAGTCTGTTTTGTCCACTCTCACTGCTCATGCCACTGCACACCAACAGTGATGATATTATCTGGATATTAGACTTTCGCTTGACATTCACAAAATACCTGCGTGTTATAACTATTATCTCATTTAAAGTGAATGAACTGAAATTAACTACTTGCACATTATGTTATTCTGACTTGTACTCAGTCGAGAAATTGTGAATAGTGTTCGAACATGATATTAAACTTTTGTTATTACAGTGCATGAAATGCCCTGTATTTTTATTCCCAGGCTTCTTATTCTTATTATTCTCTGTACCAATTTCTGCGATTAATTCAGCTAGAACTGCGTAACGTAAAAACTCTGTTCAAACTTTCTCGCGTAGGTCTTGTAAAGGACACTTTAGCTATGTATTTCTCGATCCATGCGCTTGATCCGTGATGAGATTAACAACAGTGATGAGTGATGAGTTTAACAACAGTGATGCATGATGAGTTAACATCAGTGATGACCGGTGAATGCGATGGGTGCGATTAATGCGGTGGATGCAGTGAATGCAACTACTTCTACTTTTCCTTTGCATTCACTGGTATTTCCTTCAGGAATTGCTTTTTGTTGCATTTAACTGTTTATTCAGTCATCCGTCATGTACGGAAATGGCATTTCAAAATAACCGCCCATTCCTAAATTCATGCATATTGAAGGGTAATTTAAGTGAGTAGAAGATTGGTGAGGTAAAGCCAGGAATGGTCAAAACATTTTGTTGTTTCTTTGTTGTTTTCTGTTCAGTTTTCCTTAAATAATAGTACAAAATTACTTGTGATTACTGTAATGAATATTAACAAGAACTTGTAACTTTGGAATAGAGTTCAGAGGTTTATATCCATGGTTTGCTGGTAGGGTAACATTTTGCAGGAGTCCTAGTATAAGATGTGTCTGTATGCCCAATGTGTAAGGTTTGCAGCACGTTATCTCTCTGATTTCTTCATTCGCAGTCATAAACATGTCACCTACCTTAAGGCCTGTAATGTACAACATGACACCATTTAATGATGATTTTGTTTCCCATTTACCCTATATATAAGGCTAATATGCTAGTATGGGCCAAAAGGCATTAGCCTTCACACAGATATCAGCCGCCAGTCTCTTTTATCGCTATTCTTAAATAAGGAAGTGATCTATGCAATACTGTCAGCATGCACATGTGAGGGGGTCCTTTGACACTAGAGCTGTATATGCCATCAAAAACATGAAGCTTCTGCTCCTTTCTCTTACTATGACATACACTCCAGCATTCCTCTTCACAGAATCAGAACTCAGTTTGTTCAACAACGTCCTCAAGGTCGACATGGCATGTTGAGGAGCGCTAAAAAGCCTTGTCGTAGCATTCGATATTGATGAAGGGATCAATAAGGCATTATATTGAATAAAACAAGCCCATGCACCTTCTCCACCTAACACTGAGTAAAGGTGTTGGAGCGTGTGTGTTTGTTTTGTCAGCTCACTCTAAAGGTTACAAATAGATATATGAGCACATGGGATTGAGACCTGACATCTGTAGGTGGCAAGCAAACAATTGTGAATCGGCTTACGACCGCTGGCCTTTTCCTGTGGTGCGCCGAACTATCTTCAGAGACCTTCGAGGAGTTTGTTGACCTTAAAAAACTTTTTTGTTACAGCAACAAAACAAACAAGGGAAGTGGGCGTCCCAAGTCTGCAGATTTAGGTCAACTGCACAGTTTAAAAAAAGAAAAGAAACATTTGAGTGGGGGGAGTTTAGCTTTTATAGCCCACCAGCAGGTCTGATGCCAAACTATAAGACTCCCATATCAGTGCGGATCAGAAGCAGGAACAGCAGTGGCCAGGCCTGACGACTGCAACAGCTGCAGGGGATCGTTTCAAAGGGTGACGTGTCCACAGCCGTGGTTTGGATCCGAAGAGGCACTGTTCCCATGACTAAGCCTGTTTTCTCAAACCGCAGACCAGCCAGTGGTCTCCAGAACATCAGCCTGATGAGCTCAGAGATTGATTAAGATTGCCTAAAGCGTGAACACCAGGTTTAGGAGGCGCTTGTGTGGGTTGAGATGAGGATGAAGAAGTAGGACTGAAGGGATGTTATAATGATTGCTTCTCATGACACTCACCAACAAAACACACGCGCACACACACACACACACACACACACACACACACACACACACACACACACACACACACACACACACACACACACACACACACACACACACACACACATACACTCACTCACATTTAATAATCTTTTTCTTATATTTCCGCAGACAGTGTGTCAAAGTCAGGGCCACTCTTTCATTGTGTGGGAATGACAGAAGACGTGCTGGCCCTCCCCCCTCCGCCCTAGTGCTCACAGGATGGATTGTTTCCGAGGTAGCTTATTTTAACTCCTCTGTGGGACCGGGAGGAGGAAATCCAGCCAGCTGTCCACTTTGTCTATACAATCCCCCCCTCACACACTCTCCCTCATGATCTTTCTTTCTTTCTGTCTTTCTTTCTTTCTTTTGCTCTTTTACCCACTTTTTCACACTCCCTCTCTCTCAGTTTTTTCTTCCCCTTTCACCCCCCCCTCCTCCTCACACACACACTTTTCCTTTCCCTTATGGTTTTTCTCTCTATAACACACTCTGTGTTTCACTCACTTTTTTTCCTTTCTGTCACTCTGAACCCACCCCCTGTGTCTGCCTCCACCTCACCCCAGCCTCATTTCACACATACTTATTCACCCTAACGTCCACTGTGGCCCCCACCACCAGCCACCATCTCCACATCTTCCCTTGCGCCCGGTACTTCTCTAATGAGCCCATGCACCAGACCACACCAGGGCAGGGCCTGAGCCGTGAGCGCAATGCTTATTTTTCTAGCCCGTTTTGTACTTAATGATAGATAGCCATGTTTTTTTTTTGTTCTTTTTTACACAGTGGAAAAAACAGCCCTACTGCCCAACCGTTTTTGTTTTGTTTTCCCATTAATGGAGAGAATAGCCCTGCCAGGCACTTTAATAGCTCTTATGCCCACTGCTCCATCATTCAAAGCCAGCAACACTCGCAAAGCAAGTCTGCAGAGAGGCACAGAGAATTATTACTTTACAACCACCACAAAACTCCATCTCCACCAAGTTTTGAGTGACACCCTTACACGCCCCTTTGGCCCTCGCAATCACATCCCACTAGAGATCTCCTATCTCCATACCCAAGCCTATTATGTCAACCCGCTAGAGGATTTACGCTGCCATTTAAATACATTCAAAGACAAGCAGAGAAGATACCAAACAGCAAATTAGCTGACACGCCACAAAAGATCAAAGCCGAGAGCGAAATAAGAAAACAAGGCAGGGGGAGTAAGCTCATTAAGAGTTTGCCTTTATTATTGACAAATTAAAAGAATAAAAACTTTGCAGTTGCATTTGGCGGGAGCGGGGAAAGAAAGAGGGCTTGGGGAACCAGAGAAGGGGATTAAGTCTGGAAATGATTTTCTCATCACATCATTAAAATGGCTGAATTATGAATTTGACACAACGTTCATTTTCAAGAGAGCATGAGGAAAAGCACGAGAGAGACAGAAAAAGGAGTGAGATAATTAGAGACACACAAAAGAGCTCTGCAGCTCGAGCTGCCGTGCATTCAGAATAGCACAGGCATGCCGGCCCAATCAGAATTCAGAAAGGCAAAGCGATAAAGGCCGTCAGGAGGGTCGAAGTGTGGGGAATACAAGAAGATTGGTATGATACAACCCAGCAAAGGGCTGATAGAGAGCCACTAAACACAGAAGAGAAGGAACAGCAGGGGAGAAGAGAGAGAGAGGGAGATAAAGAATAAGGGAAGACAGGGACAGGCAAGGTGATAAACGGCAACTCTCTCTTTTGAAATTATATTACCCCCCCCCCCCCCACCCACCCATCTCACACACACACACACACACACACACACACACACACACACACACACACACACACACACACACACACATAAACACACATAAACACATCCTCTGCCTCGTTCGCTGTCTCTCTGGGTCCCTGCCGCTACCTCTGCCCAGGATGGCACACTATGTGGAAATAAGAAAAAGAGCGATAAAAGAAAATTGCTGTTGTGCCGGGAGAAAGCAGGAAGATACACCCGATTATGCGTTGCAGACATGGTCAGTCACAGTCAGAGATACTGAGAAGGAAGGCAAGAAATAGACAGAAAGATGGACGACAGATGGAAAAAGTATATCAACCGAAACAGACAACGAGGCAAAGGCCTGCGATGAAAACTGGAGGTTGCAAGAAGGAAAGCCCAAAGTCTTTCGCTCGTTCGCTGGATCAAATGAGACATCAGGGAGGCCCGAGACTACGGCGGCATTTAACAAAGACTGAGTACGAAAAAAGGCAATTACACCACAACCAGGCAAAATGTAGGTAGAAGACGGCTCAACCCCAAACTATGTGTCTGCGCGAGACCTCTTATTGACCTCCATTACAACTCCAATTTCACATGCAAACTAGGGACACAAACACAAGCACCCACTCGGAGCCTGACCATTCATTCAAACAATCATATATTTGCCCCGGAGAACAGCCAAGTGTCCCCGCTAAAGTGATGTCAATTGAGCTCGCTAAATGGTCTCTCACACGCGGTGCTTTTATTACAGTGGTAAAAACGTAGCTTGCTACCCAATTTTACCCGTAACTGATGAACATGTTTCATTAGGTTGATGGGAGTATTCACAAGGATGAGAGACACATGTTAACTATGAGAGAGACTGCAGGGAGGGCAGTTTATCTATATGTGTGTGTATATGTGTGTGTGTGTGTGTGTGTGTGTGTGTGTGTGTGTGTGTGTGTGTGTGTGTGTGTTTCTGTGTGTGCATGTCTGGGGGAAAGGGTTACTTGAACTAGACCGGATGTCGCAGTGGGCTGGTTTCAGTTGCCTGTCAGAGAACCCAAAGATCATCAGCAAATGCATCCAAAACAAACACATGCATGTCTGAGATAGCAACAACCGGGTCGTTTACCATCAGTTGCCTCCGCAAAGCCCCTAATTCCCCACAGGTCATTCATGGGAAACAGTATTCCACTTATCTTGCAAGAGTTCCTGTGGAATTAGACCATGAGACAAATTGATGCATTAGAAATATCAATTATGAATACATGTAGATCCTAAAATACCAAGTAGTAGTGATCTACTTGTATTTATATTGTTGTTTGGCAAATGTAAAGAAAAAAAGAACAGAGCAGATTGGATCATTTAGATACAAGTAATAATTGATGCACCATTTACTTTATGTATTACAACTTAGAATCAGGGATCAGGATACAGGCACCTGAGATTTGGCTGAATTAATACTTTTATCAGCACCATTGCACACTAATAGGCTTTCCTATATCATCTATATTGGGCCACAGAGATTCACTCCTCATTTAATAAAGATGCTGTGCCACAGAATAGATTCAGAACAGTACACAGACACAGACACACAGACACACAGACACACAGACACACACACACACACACACACACACACACACGCACGCACGCGCACACGCACACGAGAGACAGACAGAGAGGGAAATAAGAACTTTGAATATACCATAGAATAATGCGCCTCTGTGCCATTGCTCTTAGTGGATGACTGAGGGAAAATCTCAGTCCCAGTTCACATTTAAGTTTCATGAGGCAGCATCAGCAATGCATTGATGATGTATCCGACCATTCAGCGCAGACCCTCACAGTAATACAGACTAACAAGCTCCTTTAGCAGTGGTTCGCATAGGCATACATACGGTGGTTTAGACAAAGGCACAGTCATAGTGGTTGACGTTTGCACCCTCTTAGTCAGCAGTAGGGGTGTGGAGGGTGGGAATGGAATAACACTCGGATTCAGGGCGTGGAAACGGATACACAACTGGGATTTGTTCGTACACAATCAGAAAACTGTGTGGGAACACATGGGGGGGCAGGATAGGTTGGGACAGAGTGGAGTGGGGGTGGGGGTGGGGGTGGGGGTGCAACGAAGATGATGTGATGGTGAGAAAAGAGATGGGGGAAGGGGAATCGTGGCTACACCTCATAATTGAGTATTGAGAATAATAAGTCCAGAGCATTAATCTAATTCAAATAGATGTAAAGATCTTAGAGAGTATGATTATCTTTGTGTAGTATCCCCGCGCTGCATTATTGTTGGACACATTTAGTAGCCTTCGCTCTTTGTTCAGTGTCAGCTTGTTAATCAGAGGCAAGCATTTAGTGACACATTTTCTGCGCGCGCTGGGGTTGTTTTTGTCTAATTGGCTGTTCGAATGCAAAGGCCTCATCACCCCTGAAAGTGGCACTTCAGTCTCCTCCCTGTAGTATAACTAACTCAGTCCAAACTTTTTTTTCTTTTTTTACAGAACTTAGAAGTTTAGAAATCCATTATTTTGATTTACAAGGCATGACAAGGGTGCAAAGTGCTAAATTATGAAAAGCTATTTCTCAACTGTGCCAAAAAAAAAGTCCAAACAGTTAACAGTGCAACTAAGTTCAGAAGTGCTACTCCAGGGAAATTTCAATCCACTGCAACCCAGCTGTGATTATCTAAATTACAAATTTTGTGTAAGACCACACTATTAAGATAAAAGCTAATAACTGATACTGATACTAGACAGAATTAATGAGGATGCCCCAGTGAAAAGAAGACGCACTATGATTTGAATGGTGTAGATCCTCAAAAGAAGACAGATAATGTACAAATGGGAACCTCACATTGAGCTCAGTGCATACAAATATAATAGAAAACGAATTTCAAAGAGACAGCGGCTACTTTGATATTAGATTCAAAACATTAGGTCTTGGCACAAACCGTCCATTTCAATGTGCTTTTTGCAAATGTGTATACCTCGTGGTTTATTACCAGTGATCAGCAATGCATACACACATAAATCACGATTTTATGGCCAACACAAAGACATAATTTATGATAGCAAAAGCTAAGTACAACACTATAGTATTTTAAAGCATCTAGTCACAAATAGCTGGCAATATGGGTTTAAGAAAGTGGGTGGAAATCATTTTTCACCCTGCACCCACATCCGTATACCCTGTTTTGAAGTGCACATACAATGACTTCAAAAAGAATAACAAGTACTCATGAATAGTAGAGAAAATATTGCACCAGCTCAAGCAGATATGTGACAGTACAGAGCATGTAATGGTTACAAAAATCGCTGAAACTGTATGAAAGAACATTATCATAGATTGTATGGCTGGGGATGGGCTGTGCCATATTTGGTCTTCTATATAAAAGATAACAATGACATAAAGTCTGAGGCACTGTTTTCTATATTGCGAACGTTGGTTTTAAATCCTTGCTAGTGGGGAAACACAATGTGCAATATGGTATTCGCTTCTCTACTCAAGTACATTATGTGCCAGTATGAGAAGCAGGTTACCAGCACTGCCCATATGGCTAGAGAATCTGAACTCCTCGCCCTCTGCTGAGGAAAGTTTTCTCTTTGTTAAGCACTCTTGCACTTTCAGAAGTGAAGGGAACTAGGAAGGTGGCTCTGTTGAACAAACATCGCAGAGCGCAAAGTGTATTTACAAACGCCAGTTTGGGATGCAACCACTGTTATGTCTGAGCTGCCTCACCACTGAACTTTTGATCCTGTGCTGTAAAACAATTTCTTTCACTTTTTTTTATAGAGGTAAGCTGCTCTCGCAGTCTCATCAAAAGCAATGGGATAGATGACAGGTGAGGAGACCTTTTTTTTAGTAGTATATTGTATAGAAGGCGATTCATTTTTCTAGTCAGTGAACACTGAAACAAGAACCGCGGAACCGGGATAGTACTTTTGTAAAAAACAAACATATGTCATACACTGCTTCCTTTTGTTATATTTCTATGAGGGGGGCGTAATCTATCAGAAACGTCATAAACCTCAACTCGCTATGCAGGCCTATCTACGTTGTCCTCTCACTGTGGGTTTGTTTATGTAATGAGATGGTAATGCTATGCCAGGGTAAGTAGGCCTGGGGGGGGGGGGGGGGGCGTTCTACGTTCCATACACTGAAAGGCTGACTTCACTGAGCCACTTGTTGTGCATGCAGAGAGTGGTGATGAGGGGATGGGATATGCTTAAGGTATTTGATTCGGGATTATGGTTTTATCAAAGGGGATAAGGAATATGGGATTGATTTACATGTGACTACAAATGGAATGGAATGGACGTGTAAAATTGGCTTTTCTCGTGAGTTACTTTTGCTGAAAATTCCTGTGGTTTCTATTTGAGTGCTAATACAAATAATTTAGCTCTCCTGACAAATACAGACACGTGTTCAAATGACAGCTTGGCTGCACACCCGCTCCATCCACAAAGAAGGCTGATTATGAACGAAGGTTTTAGGGCGTGTAATTTTCATATAAATGGAAACCTGTCCTGAGCTTGAGTGACATCTTAATGACAGCAAAAGGTTACAGAAGCATGCTCTAACCTAACCACCAATAACAGGAGCCTCGCCATGCCTCATATACTGTAGGCACATATGTGCAGCTGTGTGCTTGTGTGCTGATTATGTAAACAATTTCATGCCAACATACAGAGTACATAATCTAGAAAAGATTTGACGCATCACAACAGATGTGAACTATTATGCAACTTGCATTACACAAGGGATTATACGGTTTAGGAGTGACAGCCACTAATTGGTGTTAATTTAAGATCAGTAGTCAGTGGTGTGGACTGCACACTGTATGTTGAACTATACTGGTGCCATCTTTGATCATCTGGATAAAGCATTCATGCAAAGGATGTTGTATGAATACTGGTATTAGGTCAGTGTTTTGCTCAGCTTGGCATACAGACAGTATACAATTATGTATTCATAACATTGAACTGCCTCAGTTGTTTCTAATGTTGCAAATAATCTGGTGCATCCAAGTCCTATGACGGAGAGAGTTTCTTAGCACTTTTCAGAAAAATAAACAAATTACTGGTCTTTATTCATCAATTTACAGGTTGGGGACTCAGTCTCATAAAATATGCACGGAAATGAGATTATGTGCCTCCAGATTCAGCTCGATTTCATCTGTACAGTTTTACTCCTTCTGTGTGCTGTGTGCTTCACTACTGGAAGCAGGAAGGTAATAGGAGCACGTCCGGTGGAATGATCAATGACTAACGTCCATGTTTATACTTATGGTATGTTTATATTTAAACAGCATCCTTGGGAGTGGATATTGGTATTGAAATGCATGATACAAGATATAGAGCAATGATACTACTGAGGAGATGCTTTCTTTTGCATTGTGTAGCAGAAACAAATGACTGGCAGTTATAACTGGGCCGGGCCATGATAAACTCCAAGTGTGTGTGGGGTATCCATCAACAGCCCTAAGGAGGGGGCCAAAACAACACACTTCAAAAGGAAAGGCGTTGTTCTCTCAGCCACTCTCTTGGGACTCACACTGGTGTTGGTCCTTATGGCTATCATGTCTCCGGAGACATCCCCTGCCAGCCAGGAACTGAAGTTGCAGATCTCTAGCTGTAAAGCATCCAGTCATTCAGTAGGATATCTCATTAAGTGGACAGTCAACCCTCTCCACCGTCGAAACGGCAGCCTTCAGGTGAGATAAGAAGGGCAAGCACTAAATTCTGTTGGAAATATTTTGGGAGCTGAGCCATCCACCTCTGCTGTGCTGTCTCAAAGTGGATTAAAAAAGGGATTACTGTCCGGGCAGGCTGTGTTGTAGGCCCACTCCCCCATCCACTCGCACAACCAAGTTATTTCTCTCTCGTGGTTGCAGGCTATGGATGTAGGTACAGTAGGTATCAGTGTCACCCTCTCAATGAAACCCTGCACCTAGTTTATAAAGGCTCAAATCAATACATAACTGGAGACGTTAGGAAGGTCAGTGGAATGAAAAATGGGGAATTCCAGGAACATGAAGGTGATTTATGTGAATTTAGAGACTTTTCACTGAATCAGCTGGTGTCTCTCTCTCTCGATGCCGAACTTAATTAATTACACTCTCAAATCAACTTGGCACAATAGTGATGTCTTCCGTCTGCATTACCAACCACAAGAATTGCATGCCTCTTACATAATCGACATGAAGGGCATGGGTTAAAAATAAAACATTTTCAACAAAAAACAAAAAAATCCACCATCTGCCATTCCAACCTGGGGTCTGTCTGTTCAACCTGTCTTGCAGACAGCTTGTCCTAAATAATTCACCACCAAGTGTCAAATATGACACTTCTGTAACTGTTACCTTCTAGTGCCTCAACCATTTCTGAATTATTTTTAGTCAGTGTGCCTGGAAGAACTGCGAAGTGCACAGATAGAGCATATGAAGATAATAATTCTCTCACTCATCTGGGCAACATTTCATCAGACAGCTGGCAATCCAGTTGACTGCAATGTGGATTAAAAGCACACTAAGCAATGAAGGGGAATCCTGCAAATCTTCCAGAATACCAACATGGCAGTTTACTGCAATAATATTCTCCACTCTTGGACACTTGTAATCAATTCTGCAGTGCAATGAATCAGGCACTGTTGGTTAACATGTGGCTTCTCTATTTATCCTTTTATAATCCATCAACAACCTTCAGGGAACACTGTATCCAGGCTAACACAATTTTTTTTCTATGAACATGCTCTCTATTGACTGGCTGCATCCTCTAAACTGTGCTCACTGATTAATCAATGAATGATGTACGTCTACAACAAATGGCAATAGCCAATGGCATTTAGGTCAAGATAGCGGATTATTTTCTCTCTCTCTCTCTCTGTACCTCATTCGTAAGAGCACCACCAACCTTCACCTCAGAGTTCCGAGGAAGAACAGGAAAAATGGAACTGGAACCCTTCTGACCAACCCCCTCCAGCCCCGGCAGACTTTGCTATCGGCAAAGGTTGTCAGACTTAGTCTCATCTGATTACATGGTGCTGCAAAACATTACCCTGCGGAAACACAATCTAATCAGACCTGGAATCTGAAAGCTATCTCAACTGAGCTCTGTTGTGTCTCCCTCCTGCCCCCAACCAACCACCCCTCCACCCCAATTTCCCCCCACACATCTGAATGCCGCAGGAACCTCGGCTGAGCGCTATTTGATTCCAACCACATACATGACTCAATTTGTTCAGGTCAGTCAACAACAACCCGCAACAAGATGGAAAAGAGGAAATCACAAAGGAAAAGCTAGACTGTAGCAAAATCACCCTTTTCTCAGGGTGCCATCCGTGTTGTAATGAGAGCCACTTGCAGCAATGTAGGTATCTGTGTGCTTTGTGCATAAGGGAGAACACAATTAATGTACCTTTTGAAGCTGGCAATATCTCGGAACGAAACAACACAACAACAACAAAATAAGAGAAACAAATTTATTGTGGTGTCAAGAAACAACAACTGATCACCAAGACGGAAATAATAGCACAGTGCATGAAAACGCAAGGGAGGATGGGAGGCAACCTGGGGAGTAGAAGATGAAGAAGAAAAGCAGTTGCGTAAGGATGAGAGATAGGACCAGAGTTTTTTTTTTTCTTTCAGGGAAGGTTTGTTCATACTGAGCTCCATCTGTATTATGTTACGTTTCAACGCAGCACTGCTCCAGGGGGCTTATGGAGAGAATGAGAAAGAGAGAGGGACAGAGAGAATGAGAGGTAGAGAGAGAGGGGGGGGGGGGCAGGAAGAGAGCTGAAGGGAATATGAGGTCACAAAGGATTTATTTCACTTTTGTCCAAAAGCTAGTTTTTCAAGAAGTGTCAGAGAGCTGAAAAGAGGGGACGGATGGCTGGTGAAAGGTGGAGGTGGGATTGATAGCACAGTGCAGGGGAAAAAAGTCAAAGAATAGGCGAAAGTTAAGAGCCCAAGTTCAATCTCTGGGGACTGCTCTGTTGGCGTGCCATCAAAGCAGCTCAAAATTGAAAAAGTGAATTGAGAGCACCCGGAGAGCTGGTGGCAGCCAGGGAAGGGGCGGCGGGTGTGTGTGTGTGTGGTGTGTGTGTGTGTGTGTGTGTGTGGGGGGGGGGGGGGGGGTGTGTGTGTGTGTGTGTGTGTGTGTGTGTGTGTGTGTGGTGTTTGTGTGTGTGTGTGTGTGTGTGTGTGGTGTGTGTGTGTGTGTGTGTGTGTGTGTGTGTGTGTGTGTGTGTGTGTGTGTGGAGGAGATGGTGGGGGGTGAGGGAGGGGCCCATGAGGGGTGTGAGGCGATGCCTGGATGAGCTTTAAATTTGAATTTGAAATTGGAGACGGAGTGGCAGGTCACTCCATGCCACTGCGGCTTGTGCTGCTATCTCTGTGTAAACGTTCTCTCTCATCCCCCCACCCCTCTCTCTCTCTCTCTCTCTCTCTCCCTCCCCTCCCCCTGCTGCTCTTCTCCCCTATTCTCTTCTCCTCTTCATCTGAGGCTGTACAGATGGTGCAGAATTAGCCCGCAGATATTAAGATACCCAAGAGATCGAGTGTATGAGATGCTACTCTCCTCTCACGTACTCACATGTCTCACTTGATGTCTATACAAATAGCCAAACTCAGAAGCTCCACCATGTCGAGTAGCCATGGTAACACACACAGTCCAATGCAATAGTACACAATACCATTCAAATGTCTGCACAATTTGTTTGTATTCAGGTAAAGTGTCGAAGCGCTGTTTGAAACAAACGTGCAAACTCCGAAACACAGATGAAGACACACAGATGTATGCACACACATATACAGATATGCATTCACATTCATACATACTCTCTCCAACACAGACACACACATACACACACACACACACACACAGTCTCGTGCCCCCACAAATAACCTGCAATTATGTGGCTATGATGTCATTGATTTTCTGCATTGGTTGTGCTCGGCTTTGCTGGGCTATTAGAGGGGATGGAAAGTGCTTCACTGTGCAGAATACTAATATGCTAATTTAGTGCTGGCAAATCTGAAATGTTTTTTTTTTCTCACTGCACACGCAACGGTCTCAAATCATTTACTCTCATTGACCGGAGAGAGGCTACACTGGAGTGTAAACCGGTGAGAAAGGGCAGTGATTGACAGGTGGCCTCAAGTCCGATTGACACGTACAATTTGGCTGCCTGACAGGAAACCCTGCCAGGGAATATATATACAGGGAGCTTAAGGGAGGTGGGGAGGAGAGGAGAGAGTGGGAGGAGAGGAGAGGACTTGGACACGAGAATCAAGCGGGAAGACAGAACAGAGGAGAAGAGGAAAGAGGAAAGCAGGAGAGGTAGACAGACAGCGTTGGAAAGAGTGAGCTAGAAGAGGGCCAAAAAAGAAACAGAGCAGAGCAATAGAGGAGTACAGTCAGGGAAGAGAGGAAGGAAGAGAAGAAGAGAGAGGGTAAAAAAGGGTAAGTTTAAAGCAGATAGGAGAAAGCATGATAGGATGGGAGGATGGCAGAGAGTGAGAGAGAGAGGAGTGGAAGCAGGAAGGATAGCTCAGATAATGGGAGACGAAGCACGAGAGCAGGAACATGTTTTTCAGCGCGCACGTCTCCCTCCCCATTGATTATCTGATGGGGCGGAAGATGGGAAGGGAGGTTAAGTGTGAAGCACGGCCGGAGCCATTACACAGGCCCCTTTGTGCCTCCCCAACGCCCCAGCAAGAGGAGCGGCGTGTCACAAGACCTAATGTTATAAACCTGCAAATCTGATCAACCCAACGCCATTAACTGCACTCCTGCCTTCAAAATAGTCAGAGCGAGAGGGGGCACCTCTAATCCAATTGCTGGGCAATTAATGTTCAATAGGAGGGATTATACCACTCGGAAAAGGTGAGCATCAGGACCTGCGGGACCTCAGAGAGAGAGAGAGAGAGATGTTTGGCCTTACATAACCTGCCCGCGGTGCTGACGAGGCACACACCCACACACACACCTGCACACGAGGCACACGCACACTCACACTCATACTCACTCAAATACTTGTGCAAGTGCTGTGGACTTGCGAGCGAACCATTAGCCGCTCAATCGGGCACTCCACCTGGGAGACTGCTAATTAAAGCTGTAACGGAATGCCTAGCCGTGCACTTTATGAATCTGTCCGGAGAGGTAGCGTATACAAAGCAAAACAAGGCCTGTATGATGTGTACTCCGAGTGGTATTGATTCAGTGGGGGCTTACAGGAACAGCTCCAGTTGAGCATGGAAGGCTGCGGTCGGCCAAAGGGCTGGACGGCAGACATATGGCAGGGCAGGGGGTGCTGGGGGGAGCTTTTCTGACCCCCCGCCCTCTCAGACAGACAAAAACACACACAAGGGTCTTCATAATACTGAGATTTATGGGATTAAGTTTGATGGGGGCAATTTGGCTATTTGTCTGCCACAGAAGTTTGAGGGCCAACAGCGGGGTTAAGTGGCAAATCTGGGTAGACTACAGAGATGGGGGAGGGGGGATGAAGTTAGAAAAAAGGCAGGAAGGAAAAGGGATGAGAGGGAGGAGAGGAGATGGGGTGATAAACCGGATGCCTGACGAAGCAACGGAAGCTCACAACACACATCTGAATTTAGAAGAAGTAAAAACAGCTAGGCATAGGAAAACCCCCTCGCATGAGATGGAGTTCTGCAACACCATATCCATCTTTCCCTCTTAGAAAACTAAAAATCTCTCCCTCTCTCTCCCTCAAAAAGAAAATCAGTATCTCGGCCCAATTAAACTTGAAACATAAACAATTTAAGAGCATCAAAAATGCCAGCAGGCCGTTACATAAACTCATGCTGCTTAATTGGGCTTGAGTTGACAGGGTCTGAGGGAGCAGAGAGAGGCCAGATGAGGTGCCAGAACTGATAGCAGAAGTCCTGTGGCACCAGCAGTAAGAGCAGTAGCTGTAGCAGCAGCAGCCATATTAGGAGACAGTGGTTTACTGAAGAGGGTGGCTGGGAAAAAAAGATCAGCATGACATGAAACAGAAAGCCAGATCAATGGGCCCCTTCCGTCACCTCGTTAATAAAAACTGCGTCTTTTATTAGATATGGGTGAAATATTTATAAGATGAATATTTCAGGAGCCTAGTAGGCTGGGGCAGAAGAGAAGCAAGAGCAAGTGAGGAGGAGAAGGAGGAGGAGGAGGAGGAGGAGGAGGAGGAGGAGGAGGAGGAATAGTCCCAGACTGGGCACGGGGCTTAAAGCAGCTTGCTCCAACCCTCTTCTCCACCGCGGCTCCACCACTAAAGCACATTTGCACCGCGACAGGGAGATGAATAGAAAGTGCCGCATTAGAGGGCTTCTAATGCTCTGACTCCAGAGCGGCAGAGCCACCGCTCAGGATGGGTGAAGACTAGACGCATAGCGTCTGACACAATAAGGTTAGGTGTCCCGATCAGTGCAGTCTTTTTGTCTGTCTCCCGGGTCGCGTGGCTTTTGCACCGATCGTGCCTTGAGACGTGCCAGGGACACACTCCAACTTGGTCCCATCAGTATTCTTCTGCTTCCCCTCCCAAGGGTGTGTGTGTGTGACAGAGAGAGAGAGAGAGACATAGTGAGTGTGTGTGTGTGTGTGTGTGTGTGAGGGAGAGTGGAAGAGTGAGTGGGTGAGAGAGAGAGGGAGTGTGTGTGTGTGACCGGAAAGGCAGACACTGTCCCGCGTGGGTTAGCATTTTCTTAAGGAATAGACATAGCCTCCTTGCCCTTCGTTTCTGCTGGGGACAGTGCCAGACATATGACCACCCAGGAGTCCCTGCTCTCCAGTCCCCTCCATGCTGCAGCAAGGACTCCTGGTGATCCGACGCCTCCACCTGTCACACAGATTGTGTGTGTGTGTGTGTGTGTGTGTGTGTGTGTGTGTGTGTGTGTGTGTGTGTGTGTGTGTGTGTGTGTGTGTGTGTGTGAATGTGTATTGATATGATTATGCAGTGGTTGGGTGGGTGGTTGTGTGTGTGTGTGTGTGTGTGTGTGTGTGTGTGTGTGTGTGTGTGTTTATGTGTGGATGTGTGGACTGGAAACACAAAAGAGTGTGTGAACAGATATGTGTATATGTGTGTTTGCGCAAGTGTGGGTGTGCGTCTACAAACGCAAGTCAGAATGTGAGAATTTATGTCTGAATGTCTGCTCATCTCACTGTCTAGCTTTGTGTCTGGTTTTTCTGTGTGTGGAAATGTGTGAAAGTGTGCCTCTGTGTCTTATTCACTGTCCAAGATTTGGTGTGTGTGTGTATTAGTGAATTTCAGTAAGTGAGTGTGTGTGTGTGTGTGTGTGTGTGTGTGCACGTCTGTGTCTGCATAGTCTGTGTTGTGTCTGTGCATTGACAGTGTGTGTGTGCGTGTGTGTGTGTGTGTCTGTGTGGGTTTATGTGTCTGTGAAAGCGAGAGGCTGTGTTTGTATTTACATGTGTTTATGGGGCTCTGTGCCCAGCTCTGGCTCTGCTAAGCCAGACGGACGGGTGGATGGATGGATCTGTGGCACCCTCCCTGACAGCCTCGGAGCTCCCAGGAGATGATTGGTGTGTCTATCCCCCTCGCCTGTGTGCTCTGTCGTCTGCAGACTTCAGACGCACGACTGATGCGGGCGGCGTCTCCTTTCTGGTCACAGCAGATATAGTCTGGCTTCTCCTTCTCGCTGCGCGAAAATGTCAGTCAGAATGAAGACAACACCAGAGGCACGGCCACGTTTTATTATTTTTTCTTTGTAGCACTCAGGCAGATAATGATTTTTGATGTCGATATCTGCAGATGATATTTGGGCTGAAAAATCCATTTTAATTTGATAAATCACACCGAGTCGTCCGCACGGCCATAAATTGCTTATACACGCATTCCACAACAAAAAACGCCACAATGGCATAATCCCCAATGTTGCTCTTTCTTCTGTTGCCCGGGCGGTGGGCAATAAAAAGCATGCAAACACGGAGTTGGCTGCGTGATGCCAGGTTACTGTTCTCCCTTTAAATCAGCTTTGACAACGGAAGGTAAACCTGCCATCGAATCCCCAGAATGAAAATTTGGCAAGGAGGCTTTAAAGCACCGCCTCACAGTCGGAGGGAAGATTAGATTTGCTCTGCCAAGATATTCTGTGTAGCATCTGATTGGTACAGTATTACAGAGAGAGTGAGTTTGGCCTAAGGAGGCAGCTCTCCGGGGGATTCTGACTTCCGACTCCCCCCCCCCCCCCCGACACTCCCTCTGCACCCCCGACTCACTTTCTATCCAGCCTCCCTCTTCTCCGTATACTTAATCATCCCAATCTCCTACACCAGAATAAATTGATTATTTGACCAAACAAACAAATGAAGCAATTAATCTAAGCGAGGCCAGGGAGAGAGCGCACGGCTCCATTGTGGCAGAACTTCTCTATCTGCGAGCTGCTCCGCGGGTCAGCCGATCTGAGACTAATGCGTTACTGGAAGAGACTCTTTCACACTGTGAGGACAGGAACAAAGGCTCGTTTTGTCTCCTTATGCGTTCTCCCCTGAAAATACGAAGCGACCTCCATCCACTCAGCACTGACCCGTGGTGGGTCTTATGATTTTGAAGTGTGTCTGCTGTGCCTTGAGATGACTTTTTTTCTCTAAAGGAGGTACGACCGAACACCGCTGCCTCAAGTGGGAGTTTGTTTAATGAGAAAGCGTAGCATGGCAACACAAGAGATAGTAATATTACCAATAACACAATTACCAATGCTGGTATCGGTATCACTAGCATAGTGCTTCTTGCAGTACCATTAGCAGACGGGCTGAGGTGAAGCACATGTACATGCTGTGCATTGCTAAGTGAACCAATTTTGGGAGTGGTGGGGCGATGTTTTATTACAGCTCATAAGAGCCAAGGTCAGCTGAAGAAGATGAACTGCCTTTGCTTCCCATCCAGCGGGAGCCTAATTTATCACTTTCATTCCGCTACCCCCCCCCCCCCCCCCCCCCCCCCCATTCTACATGCTCTCTGACTGCTCTGCTGAGAGGCATGCAGCCCCGGAAGAGGGGATGGGATGGGGGAGGGGGGGTACATGATGGCCATGCCTATGAAGCATGTGTGTGTGTGTGTGTGTGTGTGTGTGTGTGTGTGTGTGTGTGTGTGTGTGTGTGTGTGTGTGTGTGTGAGAGGGAGAGAGAGTGTGTGGATGGATATATATCTGAGTGTGTATGCATGTGTGTGTATGTAATGATCTGTGTGTATCTAAGTGGGGTATGCATGTACATAAGTTAAACAGAGAGCGGGAGTGGATGGAGTGAAAAGCAAAAAAAGAGGACGAGAAAGAAAGAAAGAGAAAGAGAGATGAAAGAGAGAAAAATTAAGATGCTGGAACGTTGCCAGCATGCAGTTACGCAAAGCAGGGTCATGTCCACTTGCTAAATGGGAACTCCAATTATCACCATGAATATCATCAAGGCTATCATTGTCTCCCTTAGATTTACACCCTAATTGCTTGCATTATCTCTGCTGGACTTTGATTATCCATCCTGATCAATGCCTGCTGGGTCTTCGCTGGCACTTTCCAACTCCCTCTCTCCCCATCACTTGCAGTCCCAATTTACACACATTTATTTGGCAGGCCTAACCAATCGAAACTAGATACACATTCTCCACATGCTCCTGTCACAGCCCTCAAAGAAAGAGGGATATCTGGGAGCCTGCCTCTCACTCAGTCCTTCAGGTCCCAAGTCCTGGTATGGAGGAGGTGGGGGAGAGGGGGGCATAGTACCTCGTACCCCCCCCCCAACCCCTCCCTCCCACCGGCTACCTCATCCTCATCCCTCAGACTCCTCCATCTCTCAGATCCGTCTCCTCCAATCTCAGCACCTTAGGCACAGTGGGCTGTCTCTCTCCCTCTGTCTTGGCCCTCTGTGAGCTCTCTCTCTGTCTCACTCTCCCTCTTCCTCTTCCTATCTCTCTCTCTCTCTCTCTCTCTCTCTCTCTATCTATCCTTCTCTGCTGGGATCTCTCGGAGGCTTTCGCTGACTTTGGTTGGAGCTGTTTGATGGTAGCTGGGAGAAACGGTAGGCCTCTTCCTCCTCTTGCCTCATACCAATGAAGCATATCTAGGACACCCCGCGCCTGTTCTCATCAGCTCTGCTCGTAATTAGAATGCGGGAATAACGTCCCCCCCCCCCCCCCCCCCCCCCCCCCCCCCCCACCCTTCATCCTTTCTCCAATCTTAACGGTGAAGCTGAAAAGACCCGCCTATATATAGAGAGGCAGGAGAGAGAAGAATATCTAATTAAGCTCTCATTCTCTTTCTTTCTTTCTTTCTTTCTTAGTCAGATTGTGTCCTCTTCGCTTTCTCTTCTCTTCTGTTATGACACACGCGTGGCCTTTCTCTGGCCTGTGCGCAACTGGGGAGTTTGGAGTTTGGGAGTGTGAGGAGACAACACTTTTGATGACTTGGAGCCTGCGTGGGTGGAGGAAGTTGTGTATACGTGTGTGTGTAGGTTTGTGTGTGTGTGTGTGTGTGTGTGTCATGCACTTGTTCTTTTTATCTTTTCTTGTGTTTTTCTTCTTGAATGTCTCGGCGCATGCGGTTGTGTGTTTTCACTCATGTTTTTCACATGTGTAGGTACGTGGGCGTGTTAGTGCTAAAGTGTGAGTGTGAGTGTGAATTTATGTGTGTGTGTGTGTTCATTCGCACTGCTATGAGTGCACGTGTGCCAGTAATCAGTTTACACCTGCATAAATCAGTCTTTATCATGATACTCTCTGGCACAAACACGCCGCTTAATTACCCACAGCCCTAAGCACAGCCCTGACAGGCCCAATGCAGTCTAATCTCATCTCTTTCCGACACAACAACCACACACACACACACACACACACAACCACACACGCATGCACATCCTCGTGATGTTCACCACCTCTCCCGGCTTTATCCCTGCATCACGCGTGGTGCTGTTGGAAAAAAAAGGGCTGGGCTGAATAAGGGTGTCCTCTGCTCCACGGTACATAACTTACACTGCTGTCATTAGAAGGTTTTGGCAAAGACATCGGGTTTTTCTGTCCATGAACAAAAGGCAAATGATTTAATACAAACCCCGGAGTTGGAACAAAGGGTCCCGCTTGTAGTTCAAGAACAAGCAGAGGGGGGGGGGGGGGGCAAGGAGGAGGGAGGGGGGAGGGTGGGACATTTTCACCCTCTAGTGATGCGAATGACATCAGTGGCTGGTGTTTTTAAACATAGGCTTTGTTATTGTGGGCAGTTTTGTTCTGCCAGGGCCATTATGATATCAGGGGATCTTAAAAGGGATGAAGGCTCTCTCTGCCCTTCCCATGCCGCCTCCCACTGCAGTGGCACACGGCCAGTTCCTCATCCTGGCTCTTGCATCACTTCCTGCCTGGCCGAGGGTCATGTGACAAGAAGGACCCCCAATTGCAATGATGTAATTGTCACGAATAGAACAATGTGGGTACAGTTTGGCCCGCAATAGCCCCTCTTGCAAAAACGTCTTAAAATAATATATCCTGTTTCCTCCTTCCTCCCAGTGTACGGCGATCTGGACTGGATAAAAACCTGGTGTTTATGACACTCTAAGCCATGAGTTTGTGGCAGATAGCGCTCAGAGCAACACATGCACATCTGCGCCATAAAAAGGGGAAATATGAGGAGTGAAACAATGGAAACAGACGGTTTCTTGGGGGCCCAGTGGGAATGCAGTCAAGGGCCACGGATTTGTCATTGTCCATATGAGCCGACGATTACAGAGACACCAATGCTGCAGACAATACATTACACACTGTAGACCATCTCAAGGGGACTTTTTAGCCGGTAATATTACATTGGGCATATTTTACATGGCTTGCGGTAAACAATGAAGTAGGGAATTGGTGGGGCCAAGTGTGTGTAATGGATTTTTAGAGCAGCTGAAGAGAGACAGACAGAGAGAGGGAGTGAGAGAGCGAGAGAGAGAGTGTGTGTGAGTGTCGCGTGGTGAGTTGGTAAGAAGGAGTCCTGTTTCTGCCAAGATGGCTCATTTGAGCTGGGTGGCGAAGGCAGTGCCGGGGGAAACGTGCAGTCTCTCCATCCTCTGTGCACTTAATTTATGCAGCATCTTGCAGTGCTTCTTCTGAAGCGGAGTCGCCGACACGGTGTGAATTTGAATTGAAGTTTGAGTGAGATCCCCCTCTCTCTCTCTACACACACATACACACACACACACACACACACACACACACTCCTCCCCATACTGTTCCACTACACACCCACCAACACTCTCTTCTCCTTTTTGAATGGTGCCACAGCATTCCCCTATCTTGAGTATACGTGTAGGGAGGGAGATGGAAGGGCTTGACAGGCATCCAGAAGGCTCCGGTACAGTAAACACTGACAGGATTTTCAGTTCCAGCGCTATACAACATATGCCTATCCGCCGCATCTCGCTGCTTGCTCTCCGGTGCCTTGCCATAATTCCCCCAGGGAATACGGTGACCACGGCGCCTCTCTCCTCGCCTCAGCCCCCAATCGGCTCTTCTCTCTCGCTGCGAGACATTCCGCACCTTCCCGCTCCAACTCAGCACGACACAGCACCTTCGTACAAGCAGCTGAACTACTCAAAAGCAGTTTTTTTTTTATCACTTACCCCACCACCTCCTCCTCCACCACCAGCCCATCCTCTACCCCCACTCCTTTTTTTCCAACGAAGGCAATTTGAGAAAAAGATGCTTGCTCAAGGGCTGCAGCAGCACGGGCCTCTTTGATATGCTGGCTGCCTTCTGAGCTACCAAGACGCAGGGACAGAAGACATGGAAGAAGAAAGAGAGAGGAGAGGAAAGAGCAGAGGAGAGAAAGGGAGAGGAAGAAGTAGAGGGAGAGAGGATGAGCCAAAGCGAGAGAGACCTTGAGAGAAAGGGAGAGAAGAAGAGAGAGAGAGGAGAGGAGAGGAGAGGAGAGAAGAGGGGAGAGCGTAACCAAGTGGCACGCTTCCAAGCGAGTCAGCATAGAGATGCACTAATTAAAGAAGCCACAATTAGTGCAGCGTCTGACAAACAGGACGAGTCTTTCATCTCCCTCCCCTCCACTTTGGGCCAAAATCAGACCACCCCACTCCCCATACACACCCACTCCCCACTCCCCACACACACCCCAGTCCCCACACACACCCCACCATCATCCAAGACTCACTCTCATCCCCCACCCTCCCCCACCATGGAACACTCTCTCTAAGTGCAGAGGGCTTCTCAGCACACTTCTTTAGCACAAAACTCCGCTCCACTTAGTTTGCCTCCCGGTAAACTTACATGGCTGATAAACAGCATGTAAACTAGGACAGAGTGATGCTGTTGCAGCCCCCCCCCCCCCCCCCGATCTTAATCCTTCGACTTCAAAAACAAATCCCACCCTCTCCAACTTCCCTAATGAAAGAGTGTGTTGCAATACAGACAACAGTGGTTAGCTACATAAGCAGCTAACAATGGGATGCAGGATATGTTTGCTGATGGTGAATCTCTGAGCTAACATTTCTTCTATAGATTTCCCCCCCATAGATTTCTTATTATTTCTGTTTAATAATGGATTTGGGGCCGACGTCATTCATCAAAATTTCCACACGCCACTGAGCGCTAACTCAACATAACAGCAAATCTGAAACTCCCAGCATTCCCCAAGCTCCTGCAACATATCCTTAAGCTAGTCTGCATTTATTACATTTTCTGGGGAAGATATTGGATTCTGTTTCAAAGCTTTTTTTGTGTTGACATCCTGGGAGCTCATCCTTTTCTCTTTAGAGCAGCGGGCGCTAAAGTAGCGCGGCCGCGGCGGCGGCGCCGTTGTGTGATGCATGTGTGCCCGATGCTTGATGACAGGTGACTGAGCCACAGCTCCGCAGAGCGCGACAGTGTGACAGGTGCGGGGAGGAGAGAGAGAAGAGTGTTAGAGAGAGACAGAGCGAGAGAAGAGAGAGAGCCACGAGAGGCGTCGGCTGCGCGAACCACAGTGGCCCACATTCTGAGGTGACACACAGCACATGAGGGGATGTAGGGAGAAGCGCGCACATGCGCTCTCTCTGTAATGTAGATTGAGGCCCCAACAGGCGGCAGGTAAATCTGAGGACTCCATTTGACAGCGGTGGAGCAGACAGCTGAGGATGGGCTCCTGGCACCTGAGCAGAAGGGCTGAGTAACATCATGGCATCTGCATTCTCCCCTTGGGCCAGGACATGTGCCAGGGACGGCGTTGAGGATGTTCCCTCACTTGCGTGTTGGTGCTGATGGTGGTGTAGTGGTGGTGGACTGGAGGACACAATGAATGGATTTATTGTCTGGTGGTCCTGTGTGACAGCACCAGACTTTATAGAGTGTTCACTGCCTGGGGCATGTAATAGGAGTGGGAGTGTGTGTGTGTGTGTGTGTGTGTGTGTGTGTGTGTGTGTGTGTGGATGTGCACTCCTCTTGTAACAGCCAGCCAATCTTGTGAATCAGAGTCTGTGTGTGTGTCCCTGCTTACATGTGAGAGCAACGTGTATTGCGTGCGTCACAACAGTCTGCGTCCCCGTCACATCTTCTAATCAAAGCCGAAGGGACTGTTGATATGATACCGCTGAGGGGGTGGGGGGTGGTGGAGAAAGGCGAGATCACCGTGTCCCCCTCGCCCCCCCCATTTGTTTAGACAAAAAAATAATGCTTCACCAAGACTTGGCAGGGGATGCCACGTGTTAATGTGTCTGTTGGAAGACTAAGATTGCTATCATGGTAAGGATTTATGCTCCAGCTTCCTGCTTGTTTGACTGCAAATGGGCTGGAGAGACTCAGGAGGTGCTCCTGCCTTCTGTCCGTGGCTTCACGGTCTCTCATTATATAAGAGTGCCATCAAATGGCCAGAGGGTGTAACTGCAGGGGCCATGGCAGCAAGCATGGTGGACTCCCAGCCTCGACCACATAAATCCCATTAATGAAGCTCGCAGTGGGTGGCTGTAATCATTTAGAGTTTTACATGCTAATATAGCCCCCCTTTCAACCCAGCTAAATTACCCTTGGGTCAGGCAGCTGAATGCTGGATAAACATATTTCCATTTTCTTACACCAGTCATTATTTACAGGCTTTCTATTTGGTGTTGTGCATTTCTCCACAGACCCATTTAACAGCCAACACTCAAGCAAGGTCCCTGATACCGCATGTGAACTCCATTTAGAAACCGTACACTAGGGGGCGATATTTAACCCCTACAGCCCCCCAGCAGCACTTTTTGTGGTAAATTACAAGTTACAAGTCTTTTATTTGTCAGATGCACAAAATGACACAGGGTCAGACTGGGCACTGAAATTCTTACGACAAGGCGCCACCCAAAAACCTACCATAACATAACATCACATAATATAACATAACAAACCATGACGTACACTCTGTACAAGTACTGTGAACATAATTTACACATAATAAACATATAATAACCTAAATAACCTTACTAAATATACAAGATAAATATACAATACGGTGTGCTAAACATATAACAACCTATACATATAATACTAAATATACATATAACAGCCTATACATATAATACTAACATATATACATATAACATATAATACACATATAATAAAACTATGCTAACCTACATACAACCCAGTGAGGGAGTTACAGGTAGTGCAAACAGTAGGTTGGAAGTGACAGTATATGTAAGCGTAGTGCAAACAGTAATATGAAAGTGACAGTGACAGTGCATGTAAAGTGACGAGTGCAAAAGTGGCGGTGGTGTATCAATGTCCATTTAGCAGCCTGATGGCCCTGGGGTAAAAACTGTTCTCCAGTCTGCATGTACGAGACCGGATGCTACGGTACCGCCTTCCAGAAGGCAGCGGGGTAAAAAGTCTGAAGGCCGGCCCTCCTAAAAAAAATTAGCTGATTGTGCATCGATTGGTATTGTACAAGCAGCAAAGCTATAATGCTAGCATCAAATAGCCCAAACATAAAATTGCTCTGCAGTGTTTATGAAAGGCCTGGACTGATTTAGGCTGCAGGTTAGGTTATGGATTTTTTTTTAGGAGGGCAGGGCTGATTGGAGGAACACATATCCAGAAGCCCATAGAGAGGCTCCAGAATACCTGCTGGCCTGAAAAATGACAGTGATAGGGTATTCATAGTCCTGAGAAGAAACCACTTAGGGTGCACCTCTTTTTAACGCCTCACCATGGGAATACTCTGTGTCCACTTTGTACTACTTTGCATATTAGGGGCTGCTTTAAAAAGCATGGTTAAAATTGGCTGAAGAGAAGTAAGAAGATCTGGTTTACCACAAGTGAGGTGGCACAAGTCCATGCAGTGAACAACACATACTTAGATATGACTACACTGTGAGACAGAAGAGCAAATATAATATGAGAAATGTTCAGGTAAATTGTGTTCCTGCTTCTGCTCTGTTATCTACCCTGAGTACTAACCTGTGATTGTCTGCAGTGTTGCTTGGGTTCCAGTGGGATTTCGTGCGGTGTGAGGGAACAAATCTTTGTGTAGTTTTTGTTTTTTACTTTGGTGCACTGACATGACTCTGTGCCATTTCCTGCTGTCTTGTATCATGCAGCACAAGTGCACTACGCGCATCATGTATTGATCTTTAAACTGAATCCTCCAGCGCAAAATACATGATGCAAGAGCAAGGCAACGCAGGGGAAAACTCCCAGAATCTCAGTACAGAAACTGAGATGAGGCTGCACCTTAGCAAGCAAGGCTTACAATCTTGAAAAAAATGATTGTTATTTCCAGTCCTTAGGGAAATCAAATACAATTTCAGGCACAATGGCATTCATAAATACATTTAGTATTTAGTTAAACAAAAGAGTTAAAAATGGAAATAAACATAATTAGGCCGACTGATGTACAAAACAAAGTACAGAAATATACTATAAATGTATCTATTTACACATAGTAAATTGATACAGTAAGTAGAAGAATAGAAGATTAGATGTGGAAGAGATCTATGCTGTATAAGTATTTAAGGGAACACTATGCAACAATTTGACACTTTTTGAAATATGGTTTTATAGGCAACTAGTTTTTGTACCATCCTCAAATTCATTTCGATAGCATATGGTCATGTGAAGGACAGATAAACGCCTGTGTCTTCCCCACTAGCCATCCAGGATATGCCCTATGTAGTTCTGTGTAAGGGGCTGGTATACCCTGCAAAAATGGAAGAAAAGCTTTAACTTAGCTTAAACTGCCAAAAGACACCAGTTAGTGTGTTGGCAAGCTTCTATCAGTGTCAGCTGGGCTGTTGATGCTGTTTGCAAGATTTTTGCATGACTTTTAGGTAGTTAGCTTACTAGTTTTGGAACAGAACTCTGTATTGCTGCTTTAACTAAACCCATAATATTGGTATAGGTACCATCACACTAGCATTTGGGGAACACTGACGTAACAGGTTTTGTGAACTACTGGCCTTGACAGTGCAAAAAGAGTCTGCTTTTAAATAAAGGAGTTCATTAGAATTCAGCTCTGTGTCCTTCCTGCCAGTCAGTCACCCAATGCAGTGATTAAAACACTGCTGTAACTCCATTAGACACCCTAGTTCTTTTGACAACTCATTTTTCAACGTTCTCACAGGAGTGAAAGGTTATGGTGCCGGATTACAATTTCCAGATCAATGTGCTCCCACTGTTCGCTCTGTCCCTGTCATCTTCTCCTGTTGATCTCCACTACAAAGCAGAGGAGAGACTTTTATATTCGTCAAGGCTGCGGTAGATTTGTACAGAGAGGAAAAGACTGAGTGTTTTTCGGTTGGTTTGATGGGCAGATTGAGTGAACTAGTGAAACAAAGTTGGAGAAAGTTATTCCCCCGTGATGAATGTGATCATGAACGACAGAATGGCAAACGTGATGTATTAAACCCACTGACTGATGTGGGCTGATGGTCTTAATAGGGCCCAGTCTGAAGCACAGTAGAGTTTGTGTGTAAGGTTCACTGCTCATATACAGTGATGGAAGGGGGGGGGGAGTGTGTGTGGAATAAGTCCATGGTTATACATTATCAATTGATTAGTAATTAGCATGTTATAAATGCTGAGACTTTTCAACAGAGGTTTCAGCAGGTTTCACATTAAAAGGAAATCCAGCTATCAGGTATCAGGCATAACATCACTGAAACATTTCATCATGCGTCAAGTCGGTCTCCAAAGCCAAATCAAGACAAAAATGTCTTCAGGTGTTTTCAAGTCTTTCTGCATCATCTTAATGCTATTCACCTTGCCATTTACACCAATTACCTTTACAATTATTCAAAACATTTAAGCAATTAAATCATATTATACAGCTTTGTTTTGTAAGTATTTCATAAATATGAATAAGATAACAGGGTTCTCTGGCAATGAAACAATTTAGCAATGGCAATGAATTCCAATTTAGCCTGGAACTGGAATACGTTATCTGTAATGATCTCTAATTTGGCTCAAATCACTCCGTGATTGAAATATTCACTATTTGCAACATGAAAAGGAACCGCTAAAACGACACAAGCTTGTAGTGCCCACCAGATATTAAAGTCTATGTTTTAGATAGAATACTTTTGTAAAAGGAAGCTGAGTGGATCGACATTTATATATGTTATACTTTCTATATGTTCTACTGCTGTATGATAATATCATGATAATAAGCTTTATTGCTTTATTCTAGATAGGCATTGTTTTGTCACGTTGTGTTACCTTGTCACAACAAATAGAACTACTAGATTGAGACACACCTACAAACCTTTAGTGTGTCCAATAAAGTAGGCCCTAATACTATAAATGAAAATGAATGACAATGTGTTTGGAATGACCCTGACAAAGGTATTTAATCGGCGAAACATTGGTCTGGAAACCAAATAACACTGCAGACGAACACAGGTTATGTCTTACTTGCAAATTAATATGACAGACGTTTTAATCTAGGTTATAGCTCTTTATGCTAACTGCCACACCAACTACTACAGACTAACAACTGTTTGAATTCCTGATTCTGTGGTACTTTACTAAAATGTTAAGCTTGGCTTCTGGACCTCTTCGTCCTTATCTCCTTTGCTGCGCACGGATTTATGTGGCTGAGTGGTTGGTTGACTGTCAGCCAGACTGAGAGGAGGAGGCATGTTGAGTGGCTGTGCTTACACAGCCCCTGTAACCCACATATATTGGACTGTGCTTTTAAGTTTGTGGAGTTACTATGAAGGCCTTTCAGTATACAGCCCTTAAACCTTTCTGGTTCTCCTCCACCATTGCTATCTGGAGCTCTGCTCTCAACTTCCCAATACCTGTCTATTCTGTAAAGCATTTTGGGCTCCAGAAAAGTGCTATAGAAATCAAATGTATTATTATCGTTGAAAAGCCATACCAAAGTTGATTCTTTATCCAACCTTTATGGTCAAATCCTTTTTTTACTTCTGTCTTTATTTTCTTGATTTGTTTAGCAGTCCAGCTATTGTAGATGTTGGTTGGAACGGAACATTTTCAGCACTTTCTCTGCCATCCTAGCAATATGTCTGCTTTGCCTTGAGGAAGACTCCGGTCACACTGGGGTAGAGAGTGTGTGCAGGTAGACAGGCAGGAAGGCCATCCAATCATTTCATTCGGGCCAAATGATTGCACAGGCTTTTTACAGCTCTGCAACTGCCACAGATGATTTTATTCTTTTTCTTGTCAGAGCGTATCATTTATTCATTGCTGTTGGGATGCAAGAGAATTTAAAGAAATATAACAAAACAAAAATGCTTCTTAAATGCATTGCCTACTAGAGTTCTAACAGTCGTCTAATCAACTCAGCTCAGATGTATTTTTTGTCTAAATAAGAAAATATGATTCATAAGTATGTCTAAAATTTGACATGATCCTGCACTCAAAATGCTACCAAATATTAGGTGTATTTGGTATTTCTATCCCTTCAAAGAGACCTGCTGATATGAAATAATGCATCTACTGTCCACCTCCTCGATATCCAGACAAACAGATCAGCACCCATCACTTTCTTATAAGCCAATTATTACCTGGGGTTTCAAGTTGTGTCAGGTTACTTCCTGTCAGATGGTCCAGCAGAAGGCCTCCACAGTTTTGACCAGAGCCTGAGAGCACTGCCCAGCAATCTGTCACCACCAACTATAGTAATTAGTCCCTTCCGAGGGCAAGACAGTCCGCCCTTTCTGTCTCCCCCATCAACCATCAGCCCTCTGATGTAAATGAGAGTGGCTATTACCCAACCTGCATCTAAACTAATTCCACTGTCTAGACCTGCTTATTGATTCCTGTTTGTGCTTCCAGTGTTTTTCCCTTTTGCAAGCAGTGCAGGACCCCATGATTGCTTTTCCACTGGTATAACTTGTGCCAGGGAATAAAAAAAAGTTTACTCATCAGGTCTAATAGGCAATAGTCTCGGTACATTGAGTGCAATTGCAAAGCTAGTTTTGTCTTAGTAGAAAAAAGTAAAAACAGTTGTTTTGTTGCCAACCACAATTAGACAAACCCTTTCCTACAAAGAGTTTGATTTCTGGGGAGCCATTAGTCATGGTGAATGCTACGCTATAAAGAAGTGTTAATGCACACAGCTCTATGCTGACTTAGAAAATAGGACTTGAATCCAATTTAACAGGTTGCCCTCCTCTCCGCATCTCTCTCCTGTCACTCAGCAGGTGGATCCAGTTGACCAAAGGGGACGTGGAGGTGGACTTCCCCCAGAGTGCGAGTCCTTGTTCCTGCCCGTGATGAGAGGCGGGCCGCTGACAGAAGCCTTTCCTCTATCAGAGAGAGGATGCTCTCTTTGAGAGATGGGGTCCCCACCACTCCTCTTGCCCCATCTACCACCAGTCTCGTAAGACAAGCCGTCACTCAACGAGATAAGCTTGATTTGTGTGTGTGTGTGTGTGTGTGTGTGTGTGTGTGTGTGTGTGTGTGTGTGTCACTCGTGAGGTTGTGTGTCTTTAAATCTGTCTTAATACTTGTTTGTGTTTGTGTATATATTTATGTTTGTTTGTGTGTACTTTAGATGTGCATGTTCTTACGTCTGTGTGTGCACCAGTGTGTGCATACGTTTACAGGGAAAACAGTGTCAATAGTCCACTGTGTAACCCGACGGTAGATAACAGCTCCGTAGGTCCCTTCTCAGAGCAGGTTTATTAAACCTGTCAATAGCATTGTGGAGAAGAATGCTTTGTGCTGGCTGATGTTCATGGCTAAAATTCCTATAGAGATGAGTGATGTGTGATGGTCAAGTAAGGAGGGATGATAATTGGCATGGGAATCTGATAGTGGAGCTGGTTTGTTCTCAAACTCAACAGTTTCCAGATGCACTCCCAGTGTGCCAGTAGGGGGAAATCTTTGCCTCCTAAAATTCAACAGGTTGATCCCTGCACTCGGCAAGGGAGGAGGAGGAGGAGAGGAGAGGGGAGGATCAGCATTTTTCTATCAGAGCTAGGAGGAAATGGCAACATGTGCAGCCTATTTTGCATGTTAGTCACAAGCACAAACAAGCACAGACATGCACAATATGCTGCGAGTGGGATTGATCAGGCACACCTGTGTTCCTGTCAACACTGCTGAAGTTCAAAGCACATGTTTTATGAGAGGCTATACTGTTAGTGTATCCACTGTAGCATTAAAGGCAAAGTCTGAATCCAAACCTCTAATGGAAAAAGTAGTATAAAGTATATACAGTATATAGTATATACTTTAACTGAAGATATTGTAAGTAGTGTTTCAATTACATCTGTACAAACGATCCGTTTATTGTAAATACTGTGCATATAATAATCACTTATATAGCATATATAAATATATTATTATTGACAAATTATTGAATTATTGACTATTAAAAGTATACAGTATATATGTTCAATGAAGTAACTGTAAGCAGTGGTTAAATCATGTAAATGTCAGGTAGTGGGTAAATAACACTCACTCAGTGTTATGATTTAGATTATTTCCAATTGCTGGTTCATAACATATCTGCCAATATTCCTCCAAGCATGGATCTACTGAATCATCAGCATGGCTAGATGAGGCTCCGAACACAAAGCCCCACACAGATTAGCCAACATCAACTGTAAATGAGACCCACAGTATATTCATCTACTTACGTCTCCTCCTCTCCAGCCCTGGCCCCGAGTGGCCAGAGTCTTCAAACCGCGCTATTTGATAGCCACCTCCAGCCCTGACAAACCCCAGACCTGACCCGTGTATTTATGTTCTCTTAAGGGCCCGGAGGATGAGGTAGCTGCTGCTGCTCCGCAGCCCCTCGCCTGGCGCGTGCACAAAAGAGCGCCCGCCAGCCAGAGGCCTTCCCCCGGCCACTGGCAGCACATGGGCCCAGTCCAGGTCTGGTGCCACTGCAGGCGGGCCGTGACTTTGATGAATAGGCTCTGGCTTTTTCTGGGGGTTGTGGGGTAGGGTAGGAAGGGGTGTTTGGTTGGGGGGGTTGGTGACTCCTCTGTAGCCGGGGCTGAGGAGGAGGAGGAGGAGGAGGCCAAGGAACACTGGCGGCCTGTCTGGGGGAGCCGAGGTGCGGGGGCCCTTGATTAATAGGGCAGAGCACCGGTGCCTCCCTTACCTTACGCTATCTCTCCCCTGAATTCGGAAAAATAAACGGCCACAGTCAGCTAACATGGCCAAAGAGAGGAGAATGAGAAGAAAAAGGAGGGATAGAGAGAGAACTCTCCTGGCTCCCCCATGGCCCACTGTGTGATGGCTCAACAAGGTTCAGATCTTCACAAGGCTTTAGGCCAACTAACGGTTTCCCTGTCAACTACTTTTTTGTGTGTGTTGCTGCTGTTGCCCCTACGGTCTTTATCGCAGCTGAAAAGACCCTGATTGTCATCCCCATTGTCACAGTGGAACGGAGGCTCTGGAAAAGTGAAGCACGAGCTGAATTGCAGGTCGATGCTCAGGAGGATTTTTCCATTATTCGCAGCTTTGGCTCCATGGGCCTGGGAGCCTCATCCCTACGCCTGCTCTGTCAACCTTGCTATTGGAAATGACAAGCCCAGTAAGCCTCATTTTGAACTTTGGCTGCTTCCAAAACCACAAAAGGAGCTCCCAGAGGAGTCCAAAAACCAGTGAGCAAGCAATGTATTCAACCCCCTAGTGTCGCCTCGCACCCCCCCCCCCCCCCCCCCCCCCCACACTCTTGCAAGCTGGAGTGACACATGAGTAGACCCAATTGGAAGGGCTTGATAGGGCTGATATTTATGCAGAGCAGTGCTGGGGTTGAAAAGCTTTTAAAAAGTCTCAGAGAAAACACTGTTAAAAAAAAAAACTTCAGCAGGTGATGTAATATATGGAAATATCTGCCCTATGAGCAAGAAATGATTGCACCGGAGCTGATGACACATAGTTTTTAATTCAAAGAGCGCAGTCACTCCCCTGCAGTTCTAAAAGCGTTTGACAACAGTCAGTGGTGCGATTTAATCTGCAATAGTTTACAGTCTTGCCTTTAACATTGCATGTCATTTCCATTTTGAGGGTTTGCGTGCTAAAAAGCAAATTGGCTTGTCTTCTTTCTTTGGTGGTTTTCCATGGCCCTTCACAGCCAGCCTGAAAAAAAAAGGTCTTTTGAGAGCTGCTCAGTCAAATTCACTCCATTAGCTGACACTTGTCAACACAGTTTGGCAGCCCTGGTTTTATCTGGAACCCGCAAAAAAAAGGAGGGGTGGAGGCTGAAGGAGAACCGAAGAGAAAAAAAGGTTATTATTGAAAACAACAACAGCACACTCCTTGAGGTCCACTCAGGCCTGTCGGGGAGCCGTTCGTCTTGTCTTCAGGACCCCAGCCATCGGCTCAATGCCCCCTGCCCCCGCCAGAGGAAAGGTGTGCTGGGGGGCTGACAGTGGGCTTTGTGTGCCCCTTCTCACCCCACCCACCACCCCCCCCCCGTGATGGATGGGTTCATGGCCCAGGCCGCAGCATTGTCCACTCGGGGCCCAAGAGTCCTCCTTGCCTGCCCTGACCTGTTGATCTTTATCTGACCACTGAGTCAATCAGAGCTGCGCTGACCAAAGCCTGTGAAAGGACAAGCAACCTGATCTGTCCCCTCTTAGAGAGGAGCTGGAGAGGAGAGGAGGAAGAGGAGGAGGAGAGGAGGGGGGTAAGAAGGTGTAGGGGCCCAGGTAGGCTCAGTGGAATTTAATTAACCAGCCGAGACGGTGGCTCTGTCAAATCCTTAACTGGCGCACACTTGTACAAAAAATGTCTTAGGTGCTAAAACAAAGCGTTCATATGAGCTGTTCAGTTGTGCTGACTGCTCAAAGTCATGGCGGGATACAACCAAGAGGAGTCATATCCTATCTAACAGTGTTGTCCTATCTGTGTCAATCTTGTCCACCGTCCATCCATCATGGTCCAGGTATTTGTGTTCACTGGTTAACTGGAGTGAGGACAGGCCCCATGTTGCTCTGTCAGAGCGCAGGTAATGCCTTTACTTCTCTTCCTCCTCCACTCAATCTTCCTCTACACACAAAAACCAGCGTTGATACTCGAACAAACACTCGGCACCCCCTTTGCATTTGTATGCACAGACGAGATAGATCTGCATCCGACTTCAGCATGGACTGCAGAGCATGAAATAGGACGCTGTTTGTCTCCAGCGTTGTACGTTTCCTTCGACGAATTACTTCTTTGACAGAGAATGAGCGAGGAGTAGTTTACTTTTTTCATTTCCTCCCTCCTTCCCCTCTCTCTCTCTCTCTCTCTCTCTCTCTCTATCTCTCTTTCTCTCTCTCTTTCTTTCCCTCTCTCTGTGATCGATAAATTGCAGAAACACAGCACATAATGACTGCACTCCTGCACTAATTAGGCAGCGGGGGGCCAGCGACGGCTCTCTCGCAGTGGGAGAGCGCCAGCCATCTGAGGACGGCTGTCCCTGGCTGCGCCTGCATGGAAAAAAGATCAGCCGCGGAGGGGAACGACACTTTTTCCATAAATTTCACGAGCGGCAACGCTTGAGAGCAAGCCCTGACAACCGCTGTCTTGCTCGCCATTCCATCAAGAAAGGGATGGAAATAAATTATCCCCCCTTTCGCATTTCTTCCCCCCTGAAGTGGCTTCTCTGTCCAGAGACGCGTTCACCCCATTTCACTTTGGGCTGCAAGAGTAAGTCCCCCAGGGGGGGAACGGGGACCTACAGCGGCTCCCCACAGTGAGAGCATGAAGCATAGCACATGGCTTTCTGTGAATTTATGTCGCTGAGGTTTTTTTCTCAATCCACTTGCAGCATGTGGGAGAGACAGCTCTGTCTAGGCCCAGCGATTGCAGAGAGGTAGAGGGTAAGGCAGAGAGAGAGAGAGAGAGAGAACATAAGGGTGGAGTGAGGCGAGGACGGGTCTTCCCTTCCAGGCCAAAATGATCTGACCCCGAGGCCTGAAAAAGAAACATTAGTCATGGATTTATAGGTTCCAGGTTAACAAGGTCCGGCTCTTAGAAAAACAGCCTGTCCCTGAGATGCTGTAAATAACCAGGGGGAGATGGTGGGCCCGGACCAGCCCCGGACTGCTGCACCGGTGGAAACGCGGTCATGGTGAAATGGGAACCATGCGCCACGTAGCGGACCAGCGGTTCGGAACACCGGCAAACGTCCCTCCCCTCCTTCCCTCAGCAGCTGCGAGGAAAATGGCGCTGGAGGGAAGAGCTCCCTGCACCTCCCATATGGTTTTAATATCAGAGCCACCACCGCTTGATATATGGCTCAGAACTCGGAGGCCTTTAAATGACACGGCCAAATCATCCTATAAAACCTGTGACATGTGGCATAATCAAGTTCGATGCGAACGGTCATACTCACACAAAATAGACCCCACTAAAAAAAGTGACAGTAGCGAACCACTCGCTCCTCCCATCACAACGTGTTCCTCCACCAGATTTCCCACAGAAGACCCAGCCACCACCCCCCAACACATACACACACACACACACACACACACAGCCCCCCACCCTAACACTTCTGGCCTATTTCACACCACTGCCAAAATTCCAGCAGAGCCTGTGGTCCTGCGTCCTGGAATATTCTCAACATTCCATTCGACAAAATCCCATATAGATAACCTTCACGCAAGTGGTTAGCTGCTAAACCCATCTGTTGTGGGAAAACATTGAAAGTTATACTAAAACAGAGATGTCACTCAGCCAAGGGGCCTGCAACCCCCATGTGGACCCTCAGAGTTGATCTCTCCTGTCCCTCTCGGTCACCTCTGGGTGACCTCTCCCCCTGTCAGGTAGGTCTCCACAGTGTCACTGACCCCCTCACCTGAGGGACTGGTACGGGGCAGGCTACTCAAGCGTGGACGGCCGGGGCGGCCGCTCCATTCAGCCGGCCACCTCAATAAATCTGTGAGGAGAAAAGGGGACCGCGGGCTGGTGTTTATTTTACAGAGCCTCTCCTCTTTCCCCGTGATTCATGGCTCCAGGCCTGAAGGTTAATTGCAGCTTGACTAAGAGAAGAAAAAAGAGCACCTGTGTGTGTGTGTGTGTGTGTGTGTGTGTGTGTGTGTGTGTGTGTGTGTGTGTGTGGGCAGACATGTGTGTGTGTGTGTGTGCCTGTCCTTCTCTGTGAATGTGTGATTGTGTCCAGGAATGCATGTGTGTCTATGTGTGATCGTGTGTGTATATGTGCATGTGTGTGGGGGAGTGCGTTTAACAATGTAAGACAGTAAGTGAACCTAAGCAGCCATTCAAAACACATTTGTTTTCCTGAGCACCAATATGAATACCAATCATTTACGCCATTTTGTGTTTGGATCCAGCCCATATGGCCGCGCATATGTCTGCGAAAATAAGCCAGTTGGAGGTTGTAAATAACTGCTTAACTAGAGGGGAGCCTAAACTAACAGCATTACGCTGTAAACTGCAGGCATCACCTCCCTCTCTCCCAAGCCCCTCTTGTGTGGGAACATCTCACAGGTCAAAGGTTAACCGAGGGAAGGCGTTTTGCTTTTCTATCCCCGATGGTAGCACACTACATTAAGGCCCACTGCGCCGCACCGCGCTGTGCCGATTCTCCCGCCTCTCTGGTGAAACTTAGTCATGTGTGCAGCGGCCGAGCGACTGTTACTGTCATCACCCTCTCTAATGCAGGGCCCTCGCTGTGCTAAACGAGCCCAGCTTTCAGCAGGGTATCAGGCCCAGCGCTTTCAACTTGCATACACCTGTGTGTCCCACAACATCACAGGCTATTTCTCAGTGTTTGCACAAACAGCCACCCCACCACCACCCCCAAACAAACTGCAGCAGGTACCTCTTGAGGGAGTCCAGGTGGACGGTGTGCATGTGTGTGCGTGTTGGGGGGCACTTTAATGTGGCATGCCCTAACTTGAGTGAGTGTGTGTGTGTGTGTGTGTGTGTGTGTGTGTGTGTGTGTGTGTGTGTGTGTGTGTGTGTGTGTGTGTGTGTGTGTGTGTGTGTGCATGTAAATCAACATGTTTGTAACACTTTGTATATAAAACACACACCACAACATTGTGACAAGAGTGGGCTTGCTTACTGTGTGTGGGTGTGCATACACATGTACACACTCTCAAAATCAAAGACACCCAAGCAAAAGCAAAAATGCTCACATACACACACACACACACACACACACACACACAAACACACACACACACACACACATGCAGATAACCACAGACACATGTACCCACAGACACACATCCAAGCACAGGCCTTTCAGCAGGCAGCCCAGGGGTCGTGTGGGTAGAGGGGAACTTCAGCAAGGCCAAAATGTGCAGGTCTGTCCTCCTACTCCACCTCGCATCCCACATAATTTTGTATGCATCATTACTTCTCCAGAAACGCTAAGGCAATAAACAGCTCAGCAGGAAAGATTTTATTTAAAGAAAAGGGAGGGGGGGATGGAAAAACACACACAGAGGGACGAGAGGAGGAGAGAGAGCAAAAGAGAGAGAGGAAGAGAGAAAGAGAGAAAAACTATCTGCACACACGCACACACACACACATACAAAATACCGCAAACTCTTAAATCAATTATCCCTGACTGAACATTAAGCAACATAAAAGTAATTAATAGCAATAACATCAACAAATGATTTTTGGGGACATTTTCTTTGCTTGGAGCTCCGCCTGAACTGGCCAGATATCCGATTGCAAAGGTACGGAGGCTGTGGAATCGGCTGTTCTCCTGAGCAACGAGGTGCAGGAGCAAAGACAAATGTGTGAGTCTCATTCATGTATCCTGGGACAATATTCGGCATGAGTTAGCTGGAGGAAATGAAGGATAAATAAAGAAGACCTTGGCAGCGCTGCAATAATTATATGCCACTCTATCCAATCTACATAAATAAACACCGTGGCGAGGGAAAGGCCTACAGTTTTGGTTAAAATCATTTTTCAGCCCTGACTGCTGTGCCCCGTGCGTCTCCAAAACAGCACATGTTTATTGCAGAGCGCATGTTTTACATTTTACATGAAGTATTTAGTTTAGGTTGGCTAGGCATTCGTATGCAAGACTCCGGACTCCGAGATTGATCCGGAGTGTGTATTCCCGGTGCGACATTCCCAATCCATCACTCGCCGCCGACGCTCACAGGAAATCAGGAGGGCTTCCTTATCACATTACTCTTCCACCTCTTTCTAATCTCTTGTAAAATTAGCTGCAATGGTAATCAGTAAAAGTCTTGTTCCCCCCCCCCCCCTCCCCCCCTGGACTCTCCATAGGCCCCATCACTTACCCAAAAACAGTTACCTGTTTTCACCTTTTCTGTGGTGATGGTGTCTGCTCTGACAGGCCGTCCAGCCCCCTGGGGCCTTGATCAGATAGCGACCCGGCCCTCGTTCCCCCTCACAGCTCTTGGCAAACAGAGGCCGTGGCCTGCCCTTCTCACCCAACCCCTGGATCAACACAAACTCTTCCACCCCCCAGCCTCCTACCTCCTAGATCAACCCCAAACACGCATCGATGCACTTTCAGAAAGGCCTGAATGGCTCATTGGGTATAAACTGCAGGGCAGACGTTGGGCCCTGGAATCATGACTGAGGTGCCTCTTCACCTTCTGTGCGGAGGAGCCTGGCTGCAGAGGGCTACAATTTCACGCAGATGCAAACACACAGTGTGCCATTCTACAGCGCGGTTATGGGCATCTACAGTAGGCCAGTCAGAGGACTGAAGGCACTTGAGGACATGTATGGTAATGGGAGAAGGTTCCATGGAAAGGGTCTTAATATTTTTGCGTTTTTTACTCCCACTATCCCACTTCTCACTCATTCCATCTCCATTATTTTCTTACTGGTAGAATGTCTCTTCATATGTGAAGTCTTGACCAGCAGTCCATTCCTGACAGTCCGACAACTTCTGAATTAGGAGCGACTTATTCATCCGAAGAGTTGCTTTAGAAAGAGCCATCAAATCTCACCCATGCAAAGCCGGCCAAGCAAGGCTTGCCATTTGGCAGGGGCTGTATTTGCGCTGTCCAGCAGGGGGAGCAAGAGCACCAAGGTGCGACCTCTCCACTCCCTCAGCTATCCCTTCCTCTCTGACTCACTGTTTGCATTTCCCAACCCCATTCCATTTCCCCCTTGGGCTCATCAAAAGACACACGAGCCCTGAGGTGCATGGAATAGCAATTATGTGTGGCTATAATAAGAATAAGACTGGGGCCTAATAGCAGGTAAATAGGTGCCCTGAAAATGAACCGGGCGTTTGATTGACACCGGCAGCCAGCCTCATTGGGATTCCTGAGCTGCTTGCTGCCAAGCTGAAATGCACCCCCTTATTACGGGGGCAAACGGACAGATATTTGTTAATGAATCCACATGCTTGAGTAACTCAAGCCCCCAGAGTTTGTCCCCTCTGCCCCCCGCGGTGAAGGCGCTCGCTTGCGGCAGGTCAGAGGTCATTGTTAAAGGTCACACGGCTTTAAGGTCTCCCTCTCTCTCTGGTAATGAGTGGTTATCGGGCTCTAATGGGTTTGTTTAAAAAAAAAAAAAGGAAGGGCAAAAAAAGGCAAGGTAGCTGGGTGAGGAGCCGCTAACCTGCCGTCTCATTTCAGCCTTTAGAGGGAGATTTGTGTGTGGCATTAGCAAGTGCACACAAGTGTGGTGTGCAAATATGTTGATGCGCAACAGTGTGCAACTGTGCACTGTCTTTAGTCCGAGGAACACTGAAAACAGACAAAGAGTGTCCTGGTAATGGTATCACTTGTCTAAACTAATGCACTCATTCCAAGACAGGGTTCTCTTCGAAAGAAATCAGAATAGCAAGGACTTGTTATCTGATGTTTCAGCCCATACAATTTTAACTTATGGTGACCGCAGGAATCGGTGCAAGTTGGTGTAGATTAGCAAGGTCAAGCTATGCAGTAAGTCAAAACTTTGTCAACTGATCAGTGGACTGACAAAAATCGAGAATGAGCTTTTAGCTCATTTCCGCTTCCTCAATATTGTTTGTACAACAGCTTACACAAGGGGGGAAATCAGTCCAAAAATATCGCAATGTGCTCCCTTTCAAACAATGAAAAACGTGTAAGATTTTTGATCCTATCTCTTCATCTGCCATGGCTGGATTTCTGTGATTAAGCCTCACTTTCTCGTGTAATTAATCCGTTTCAATCAGTGTAAAGCCTCCAAAGGAAGAGGTACAACAGTCTGGGTACATTTTTCTCGGCCGAAGCTGGAGCCGGGGCCGGCGCTCATGGGAGAGCTGCACAGGAAGGGGCTCCTGATTGAGGATAAACCTTGCCATGGAAGCACGGCATGTACATGCTGAGAGAAATATTGAATCGTCGTGCCCCTGGCAGAGTGGATATCAAAAGAAGTTCTCCCCCCCCCCCCCCGTTCGTTTATTCGTTGCGTTTTCTTCATCTTCTTTTTTTCCCTCCCCTTCTTGCTCCTTCATGTCCCGTGGTTTCCATAAGCATTTCCTTGCTACATTTCAGACCCTGACACGGGAACCAAAACAGTCTGCGGCATCAGCCTTTTAATCTTTGAAAGCAGCGGACCAAATAATTCATGTTGGGCACTAGGCGCTAGGGTAAGAATAATAGGAAACCGCCAAAAAAACGAGGGTTTAAGGTCACAGCTCACAACCCTGTGGGCAAGAGATAACTTTTGAGTTCAGTTACTGAGTTTTTTTTTTTTGTTCGAGTGGGAAAGGGAAGAAACATCACAGTTGAAAGCCACACCATAAAGCACTGACATTTACATGAAATATGAAACCGTCTAACACATGCACCAACACTTCCACTGAGTTGATATACTATCTCTAAGCATGTGGAGCAGAATCAACAGTGTGCATAAGTAAGTGTGTATCCTCTCACTGGACATTAATCTGCGTTTGCAAAAATGTGTCCAGGTGCTGTGCTTATCTTTCACCAGTGCTTTGAGGGATAGAAACCTGCAACGGCTGCTGCAGTAGCTGAGCTAGCGCTATGTGCTTGTGTAGGTAGTTTGTCTCGGCAGTGAGAAGGTAAAGAGGAACTGGAGGAGGCCCGAGGTGCAGGGGAGCCTGGGCTCATTCATCCAGGTGCCACAGAGAGGCCTGATAGGGATCTCACCCATGGCAAAAATAACACAGCGTCCCATTGAGGGCTGGATAATTATGCAGCCCTGCTTCCACACCGCTGTTGATGTATCACCGCAGATAGCAATCTCACGGCAGCGGCAGACTCCGCTAAGACTATACAGGGTCCCGCACAAGTGATAGAGGGGGAATTAACAATAGGCTTAATTACGTGCCAGTGTGTTTTTGAGTTGAGGGAGTTTAGACATTTCAATTAGAGATTAAGTGAGATTATTAATCTCATTTATATAGCCTCCTGGTGAAAAACGTTCTTCAGGAGGTGTGTTAACACAAAGTGCTGCGTGATTTAGAGGAAAATCATGCACTTGATATTCTAGAACCCAGGACGATGACCATGGTGACAAGTAAACAAATGTAATTATTCTACCATCCATCTATCGGCCATCTTGTTGGCAATCTCTCACCATCTACAAACCTTGTCAAATACACTGCACAAGGTTGCATGTAGGTGATCCATTCTTTAGGTTTCCATTCTTCTTATGAAAGCCCTTGTCGTCTCTCAGATTGATGTTGTGCATTTTGTCCCTCCGAACTGCACACATTTGATACACTCACCTCAGGCTACCGAGAGTTCAGGGACACACATAATGCATGCAGTTGTTGGGCCTTTAGTGTTTAGTCTTATGTGACTGTAACTAACTTTTAGTAAAACATTTCAACATATGACTACTATGGGTGTGAATAAACAGGTTCCAGTTTCTACTTCACATTCATTTTTAAAACTTTAAAATCTTTATAATAATAATAATTACAATAATTTACATGCTAAATGCTAGCTGCGTATTACTTGCTAGTACATACCTACTCATTACTTGCATAATAACTAGGATGGCAATTTTGACTGTCATTTCAGAATTACGGTGAATACTTCACATCTCTGAAAGTCCCTTTGGCATAAAGATACTTTATGGACTAAAGTGACATGTAGTGTGTCAGAACTACACACAAAAACGTAAAGGGTCACAAGAGACACCGTGGCATGCAGAAGGCCCATTAATCTTGTGAGTGTGACAGTGTGTATTGTTGGGTAATAAATAGTCTGGGGTTGTACCTGATACATCTTGATGTCAAGAGAAAGGCCTGTAACACATGTAAGGGATGGAATGAGAGAAAACGAGTTGCATTTCTCCTTCTTTAGCCTGACTCGCTTACCATTGTGCTGCATACTCCTCCCTCATGTCTCTTTATGTGCAGAGATGACCTGCACAAAGAAGAGTGCAGGGTGGGTTGGTAACATATCTGTTCAACATGATCTGCTGAAGGTAATATTTCAGAGCACATATATCATAGCTGGACAGGCCAGAGCTGCAGTCATCCATCCAGTGTTGAGGCATCAGTGGAGCAAGTAGTTTCATCATGCAGTCATGTATGACCTGAAGAAATTCAGTTGGAGTGCAAGTGAATATAAACAAACATCAAAAGTCTGACTTAAGCTATTCTCTCAGATATATTCTGAGAGTAAATATATAACTCTCCTATCCAGACATCTTGAGAGAAAGACTCGAAGCAAGGGCCTTGAGAGAGAGAGAGTGAGAGACTTGTTTTGTGTTTGTCCTGCCTGACAGTTTTTCGCTAGGGTGTGTTTGTATAGACAGCAGCGCGCTGGCCTAGGGTCAGACCCCCAGCCTCACCGCTGTCTGCCATCCGAGAGCTGGATCCGAGTAGCGCAAGGCAGACAGGAAAAAATAAGCACAGCAACGAAGCCTGCGACCGTCTGGGGGGCTATGAGCCTCCGGATCTCTGTTTGGCTTTGTGTGCCAACACACCCCGACACCGAAAACCATATACATCCCAATCCCCCCCCTGCCACACACACACACACACACTCACCAGACCACACAGGAGTGGGGTAACACATAAACGGAGCAAAGCTTTTTTTACAGATAAACAGAGTAGTATTCTGACAACATATTCGCACCTGCATTGTGTGTCCGAGGTCACCCCACAAGGGGCCAAGATGGAGGAAGAGGGGACGCGAGCCGAGGGTATTTTGGCAGATTTATCTGAATGGACAGTCCCTCTGTGTCCTCGTCTTGAGTTCCTACTGATTTCCTGTACCCCGCGAACATGACGGGCAATACTGTGTTCCAAGAACAACAAGCTGTAGCTCTGAACTCAAAAGGCTTGTCCAACGCCATGGAGTATTGTGGTTAAAATAACATGGTGTATGAGGGGCCGTGTATCAGTGGGGAGAGATACAGTGGCTCAGTGTATTACAGTCTTTTTGAGCCGATGTTCCTGCGGCCTCCCACTCTGCTCCCAGCGCTCGGTTCCTGTCTGTGTCAGACCAGCTTAGCCTCTCAGCAGGCGGAGGCCCCTGGGCTCTTTCATGGTAGCCATGTACTTTCACTGACCTGCGATCCCCTCCACAGAGATAGCAGGGGGATATACAAACAGGTTCCTTTTTCCTGCACTTGGAACATACCAGTGGAGGATTTATTGAATATCAATGCATTTCTATTTACAATCTGTTAAAATAAAATACATGGTCTCACATAAAGGTCACTTTGGATGAAATTTCCAGTGGTTTTGGCCCTGCACGTTGTTCACATGAATTGCTTCACCTCCCTCAGAGCTAATGCAACCGCATTAGCATGGGCAACTGTAGGAGAGCTCCAATACAACACATCATGTCGACTTTACAGGTAGGAGTGAGTGTATACCACAAGTAAAAGCATTTAGCATTCAGCATGTTAGTTATTGGTTGAAAAGAAGAATGCTGGAGTGGGAAGAGCTATTGTAGGGCTAGCTGCTAGCGTTAGCTGTGAGGCGAGCCCCACGGCTCACCTGTGACTCCACATCACGAGTGCTGTGGGCCGCCCAAACATGACCTTTTTTCTTCTTCAGATGATCTAAATAGTACCCACCGTGGGAATAGTGTCCTCTGAGAGTACAGGCTATTCAGACGAGCCACCTGCTATGTTCTGAGTGCCCTCTCCATTTTCAAAACACGGGGGCTAAAGAAAGAGCACCGTCGCCATTTGCCATTTGGTGCGCAGAGGCTGAGACGGACGAGCAGCTGATGCCTAATTGGACATAATGAGGCGTAATTGTGGAAAACCAATCTAGATTTCATGGCCTCTGTGTAATGGTGTAATGGCTGGTGTTTGAGTCACGCCGGGGACAGTTATCGGCTATTTCAAACCCGCTATCATCCATAACTGTGACAGCTCAGCTGCTTTCAGCCTTTTATCAGTGCTTCCAACCGAAGAGGCTTTTTTCACGGATTCCTTCCATGGTTTATCAGCAAAAGATGTGCTAATGTGAGTTCTAATCGCTGTAAAAGAAAGTTGTTCATCTGAAAAGAGTAAAGTACCTAAGTAAAATCCTGCGCTGCCCGGCAGCTCCCATCGTCCATGTCAGCGTGTAATGGCTTCTGCCCAGCTGGTGGTCTCATTTTCAGAGACCATTATTTCAGATGGAAGAGCAGAAAGGGATATAAATCAGGTCCGTTCCATCCAACTTCACTCTATGACACTGGAATAACACATCTCCGTCAAATAAAGCATATACGGATGGTGGGGGGTGGGGGAGAAAAAAACAGCCTCATTCCATGCCAAATAAATTCCTCCGTCATAAATTTGACACTAAAGTGTACTGCTTGTTTATAATGACTCGGGCTTACAGTTATCGGGGCCTGTGGCATTCTCTCTCTCTCTCTTTCTCGCTCTCTCTGTTTTTTCTTTTGTGCTATTTTTCAAAGAGAAACAGACATATGACTTTCCAGTGAGAGTTGAGGGTGAAGGCGATTGGAGTTTGAATATGGAGGGTAATGGGAGTGTGTGTGTGTGTGTGTGTAGGGTTGTTGGGGGGCGGGGAGACGGGTGGGTAAAACAAGTGAAAAAGGCCACCCATATGGAGAGCATCTGATTTTCTGAGCGCCATGCCCCCACACACACCCCTCTCCCCCCACACACCCCCACACACCCTCTGACCCTCTTTTCCACTCCTGAGTCCACTGCACTGATGTGGCTGACAAGGTGAAGCCTTTTATGGAGCAGCCAAAACAAGCAATTCACAGGCCATAACTCCTTGTCTCAACGGCTTTTGTTTGACCATAAATTACAGGAATACCGTGCCCAGGAGACCTTATTCATTTAGTTATGAATGTTGCAGAGACACAGACGACATTCATGTTGGTGTGTGGGTGTATGTGTGTGTGAGAGAGAGAGAGTGTGTGTGTGTGTGTGTGTGTGTGTGTGTGTGTGTGTGTGTGTGTGTGTGTGTGTATACGTGTGTGTGTGCTTCAGGGGCGTGTGCCTTCATTTACCCACATGTTGGAGATGTGGCGTCTGTACATGTTTGTATTGTGGCTGTTTGTATGCTTTTTTGAATAATTATGCACATGTATGTGTGTGTATGTATATTGATGGGAATGGTTATCCATACTGTATGTGTGTGTATGAGTAAACGTGTGTGTGTGTGCATGTGTAAGCATGTGTGCATACTTGTATGGGAGAGAAAGAGAAGGACACAGACTGAAGCAGTCTTTGGACCGCTGGTCTGCTGTTGCTCTGACCTGAGTGTGCCTGTAACGTAGCCTGTAAACAGGCTCGCTTGGCCTTTACCACCCCCGCAGGGGGAGCCTTTAAAAAGTCGGCCCGGTGTCAATCACGGCCGCGTCCGCTACCCGGGCCAGCTCGAGCTCTGCCTACGGCCCGGCTCGCTCGCTGCCTCATGCCGGGCTTGCTTGTCTTTGCACACAGGGCCTCCCCGCGGCTAACATCCTCTTCAACATGATGACTCCAGCATACCCTTAATATGGAGCAACCGGCTGGGCCTGCAGTCTGACAACACACAGACCTGCCCTATGCTCCAGGCAAGTGTGAGCTCAAGAGTGCTCCCCCTCTACCCACACACAAACACACACACACACACACACACACACACACACACACACACACACACACACACAGCCGTCTGCTCAGGGGGGGACTTAAGTTCAGTCTTCTCCGTCACGATTCCAAGTGCATTTGATTTGATGTGCTGTCCCCGCCATCAAAGGCCTCTTTAAGACAGATCAGTCATTTCCAACGGGTGGAATTCATACTTCAGGAAGGGGCAATCTCTGCTTCCTTCCTCGCACTCATCTTTGTCTTTATGTTGGTCGACTTGAACAGTTTAATGGGTATTTGGCCTGGCTTATGTTCCCCATACTCAGGCACATATTGACTGGAGCAACGGTGTGCATGTGTGTTGAATCCGGTGCATCTGAAAACAGCTGGCCAAGAAAGACGGCACTATTCTTCCAAAGCTCGCAATGCAAAATAAACATTCTAAACCCTCAGTCATACTAAATGCTAAATGCCTGCAAAATGTATGACAAAAACAGGCAAGTAGTTTTGTGGTTCATTGTGTGATGTGAGTTAGCACCCTTTCCATGCTCTAGATAGGAAAGCCTGTTTAAACAGCCCATATAAACTGACATATAAATACAGTTGAGAATGCTAGTACAAGGAAGTCTCGGCGGCCCCCTAAATGTTTCTCTTTGGTTGTGTAACGTGGGGAGTGTTTTCTCCCCAGTACAAAGGATGCCACAGGTTTAATGTATTGGAAAGAAGAAAGGTCTTTATGGACATGACCTTTGGAACACAGATGAAGGCCGCCGGTAATTAATACTCTTGTCAAAGAGCCATTTTTTCACCTTCTCTCTCTCTCTCTCTCTCTCTCTCTCTCTCTCTCTCTCTCTGCTGAAAAGCTTTCCACAAAATGGATGCCGCACAGGCGAGCTGAGAAGTCTCGGTTCTCCTGTAGACACAGGAAGTGGAGATGACAGGAGGCTCAGCAGACCAGGCCGGCGTGTGATTGGCCCCTGCAGAGCTGGTGATTAATGACCATGGGAACAGAAGCAGGGCAGCAGGGACCAAACCCAAGCGTCATCGTCATCTCTCTCTTCTCTCTCCGCACGAGTCGAAGACATAACACCCTGCTCTCCAGGTCCAAGTCTGCGCAGCGGAGGGGGAGCTCTCTGGCTCTTGAGGTTTTGGGTCAGACAGAAGGGCTTCTGTGAGAAACCATCAGGTTCATCATGTGGACTAAACACTAAAGGTTCCAAAGAGACAGCAAGAGGACTCAAATGCTGTATGTGATAACAGTGCAAATGTGATAAGAAGAAGAAACAGTATATGCATAAACAGATGCACAACGTTATCTCTGTGTTTTAAATAAGAGGCCAGTTGATTCCTTGACTTAAACCCACACTATCATCATCACTGTTGATGATGCTGTGTGCATGATCAGTATGTCCTACTGACACATTTGGTTGCACAGCAGATGGAAATCCATCTGAGAGACGTATCACACTTCAGACTGATTATTCCTGATGATGGTTATCCATTCCTGGATAAGGTGATGAATTTGCGTGTTTTTTTTCTGCTTGAACGATCACACAAACACAGGCCGGTGACAGAGCATGAAATCCCAACATGAACCCCTGACATGCAGCCGGAGCCTAATGTGATTAAAAGCATCTCAGTTCACCTGCAATGGCCCCAGGCACACGAGAGACCCAAGACCAGCTATGGGAGGCTGGCATCCGTCTGCTCCTCAGCCATTCACAACATCATGCTCCAGTACCGGTTCAACAATAATATTAGTGGGGGCTTTTTAAAGGGCCAGACAGGCCCAAAATACACCCCACATCAGAGCCAGCTCTGCAGCTTTCTCGCCCCCCCACCCCCAAGTAGAACCTACACAGTCAAGTATGTGTTGGGTTCTTCCAGCGTTCAAATATTTTTGCATTTGTTTTCCAAATATTTGATTAAATATTAGTTTGGCTCTCCAAGCCTATGGAATATCCAAGTGGGGGTTTATGGGAAGAATTAAGTCAGTTTTCCCGTAAATTATAAGCTATTCCCCCCTTGACTGTTTACTAAACTAAAATATGCTGGTTTACCGTGGTGGTTTTAGTGTTTGTGTTCAGAGTCTGCAGACCACTCTTTTTCCACAGATGAGTGCTGCGTGAATGATCCCTACATTTCATAGACATCGCCTTCAAGTTGGGCTAAATTTGACTGAAGCCGAACACGCAGCCAAGAACAGTGCCATATATCACACATCAGGTCAACTTCTGACCTCTGAATCATCTATAAAAACTCTAAAGACAATGGCAGAGCCAAAATGCTCTCACGATCTAAGCGACTTGATTCACTAAGACAGTTAAATTAGACTCTCGCATTGAATGTGAGAAAATGACGGACATTTACCTAAAGTGTCTCACATTTCCTGTTTGTGATTTCAAATCAGTTTCACTGGGGCAGTTATGGGAAGATAAATATTTTGTAAAAAGAGTGAGCCAGCTGGCGTGTCCTTTCAATATCTCCTGATGAGGTGTTTAGTGCAGGAAGTGGCCATACGTCATTGTGAACTATTTAGACACACACAAAATGCAAGACCAGGCAATATTTATTTCATCAGTGGCATTATGACTGACAACAATGAGTGCAGGTCTTTATCATGTGACAGCAAAACAGAGCATAGAAACAAGAAGAAAAAAAAAAACCTTGTCAATTTAGCCCATAGAATCTGCAACGGGTCATTTGGAGGGAAAAATGAACGGGCGATTGTGTTTTGTTTTTACCCCAGCTTCACAAACAGAGCCGCTAACAAAGTATCCCTTCTGAGCTACTTCCTTCCATTCTGATTGGGCTAATTGGGACCTGTTGACAGCAAATCCCATCCGAGCAGGAACCGGCCAATCAGCTGGTGGCATCTGTCATCCCTGGCACACTGGGCTTCCACTGAGAATCAAACCCTTTGTCTTGATGACCTTGCTGACCTTCATTTTTTCTCTCTCTCTCTCTCTGATATGAAAATATAAAGGACTCCCTTCAAATAAACTGAAATAAGAGTATTTAGACCTCATCCCATGTGATTAAAACATGAAATAGAATTATGGACCTGAAACACAGGAGAGGGGGAAGTAAACCTGAAGCTTAAGCCAAAGGCCAGCTAATATCAGCAATAATTAAAATGACAATAACAGTGTTTCAAACTGATTTCATTAAATATTGTAAATTCTGAAAAAATCTGCATGTATGCACGTTTTCTGAGGAACCACATTCAACATCAACATCACATCACTGATCACATCCTTGTTGCCAGGTTTGCCAGTCCATTGGATCAGTATCCTTCCCTGGCAGGCCTCTGATGTGTTGGAGTGAGTGGGTTTCAGCTCAGGCAAAGGAGAGAGGAGAGTGTGTTAGGCAGCTGTGTTCGCGACACGCTCCGGCCTTTTGTGCTTTTAAACGAGCGCTTCTGTCCTCCGCGTCCATGTTCGCACAAAAGGGCCCCTAACAGGAGCTGTCATCAGACGACACTACGGGAGGGGGGTGTGGGGGGGGTGGGGGGTGGTGGGGTAGATAGCGGCCACTGTGGCCGTGTTGGACTGCCCCCGCCACTTGTTTGTATGGCCCTGAAAGCTGGCTACAGTTAAAGCTTGTTTTGTTTGGTGTTCTAAAAGCCCAACCACCACACCTCATGCACCCTCTTGTGATCACTGCTGCTTTCAGACACTGTTTGCCCACTTTGAACTGTGGCTCACAGCAGTCCGTGTGCCGAGGTGATGCCAAACCGTGTGGCGATATCACAAAAGAGAAAAGAAGAAAAAGAAAGTAAGAATGACTGAAAGAAAGAGAGAGAAAAAAACAGAGCAAGGTGTCCAGCGGGTTCCCACTTTGCACCTGAGGTTGGATCAATACAGTCAAGTGATGACATGTCAATTTGCACACTGCGAAAGAGATGCTGGCCGGTGAATGGTCGTGCTGAGAGATGAAGGCAGGTGAATTGTTCACCGGCGGATACAGTGTATCAACACACTCCTTTTTTTTTTTTTAAAGTGCCTCTCCCCAGCCTCCTCTCTCTGCCAGCGGCACCGACACGCTTCCTCAACATTTGATCAATGCTTAAACAACAACGGATCCGCCTTTGTTTACCGAATTTTTTAAATAATGCAACATTTTGTGTGAGTTATCACACTGTACACACTGACCTCGAACCAGCTGCTGTTTTATTTGAGCTTTGATACATATAATTAGGCTACAAAGACACTTAAGCACTTTATCCATAAGGAAACAAAGGCAGCAGCTTGGCACTCTTACAGTGCATGCAGTAATAATTCTTTTATGAAATCCAGCCTGAGGTTGCTCAAGAGGGGCAGGTGTCCACGCAGTTCATACATACTTTAAACACACTCACAATACTGAGTTTGCTGAGGACTGGAGCTCAATACAGGCTGTAAACTTCAGAAGCCTAAATGTTTATTATATTCCAACATTGGCCTACTGCCAGTTTGCATTTTTATGTGGCTTTTGTACCTAACTAACTGTTGACATCGTAATAATGTGTCTTTCATATCCCATGTTTGGCAAGTAGCAGTGTGGTGTACAAAAGTAATCTTAGTCATGATGCAGATTTTCCTTCACAGAAATATACTAGAGTCGTGCAGATTCAACCTGAAATGGAGAGTTGGATCATTCCCCCTCTGTCCAGTAGGTGGCACTGATGTCTAACCTCGTGGCCTGTGAGAGGTTTTATGACGGAAAAGAGATATTTGTTGATAATTTCATCCCTGTTAGGGAAGAGAGACGGCTGGCTGTTACGACCCTGCGACTGGGCTCACTGCAAATATGCAGACTGAGAGAATGTGACTCAGCAAACCAGTTCACTTCTGTCTGCCTCTCCGGGCTTCTAACCGTGCCTTTAACATACAGAAAATATATGTGCAAAATCACATAAAGCACAGTTACACTTACACACACATTGAACATACATACATAAATACAGACAATCTATAATCTATGAATACACAAATACATGTATGTTTACACTCATACACATACAGACACACACACACACACACACACACTCAAGCATTCTCTCAGCTCAGACACATAAATAAAACACAGGAGCTGGCTGCCTGCAAAGGCTTTCTATGTTGTTTGTCTAGAAGGCAAAAACCCAAATTCTGACAAGACCTGTCACCCCGAGGCAGGCGACCTGGGCCAAGTTAAAACAGGGAGGATGGGAAAGCTTGTTCAATGCAAGATTTTATCTCCCCGACACAAAAAGGGAGGAGAGTGAGAAAGAGAAAGAGAGCGAGAAAGAGAGAGAGCGAGAGACAGAGAGACACAGAGAGAGAGAGCGAGACAGAGAAAGAGAGAGAGTGAGTGAAAGAGGGGGAGAGAAAAAAAGTCAGAAAAGAAATTTGAGCAAACCGCATTTCAGTGAGAGTGACTCACTTTGGTGGGTTACTGGAGTTTACTTTGTCTCCCTTTCACTATGACAGAGTACACAAAGCCAGCTTCAGACAGGCTAAGGCCTTTGGTCTGAACATGCGTGACAACGCAGCATATTAAAGGCATGACTATTCAGTCACAATTTTTACCAACTTTACATTTGTTTTGTCTCATCTTATTATTTTCATATCATCAGATTCGAGTAAGCCTTTGTCATTACAAGACATGTTTGACTCAACCAGCAATCATTGTGACTGTTAGATTTACACACAGTGCTAAAGAAACTGGTGAGCTGTATTTAAAGTTTCATAACTGTCTCTATAATTGATTTGTCTTGTAGCTATAAAAAGAAAATAACCAGCTGAATGCCTGAGTGATTTGAAGTGGTTTTGCACAAAACTACAATCCAATAGCAACAGACATCATGCTAACTTCTATGGGAGCTCTGTGATGGAAGCTTGACAGAAGTTGAGTCCGTCAGACAGTCAAACATGTTACTCGACTATTGTAAAACTGAAATATATATAATTTATGTCATAAAGCATTCCTCCTTGTACACTCTTGCCTCAGTAAGCAAGCCCATGTTGCACAATATCTCGACACCCTCAGGCAGGTGTGACAAGTTACAGGACGATCTGGAGCACTTCTGCTGTTAGTCCCGCCAGCTTTTCTCTCTTTCATGGTCACAACCACACAATCTCTCCCTGTCTCTTTCTCTCTCTCTCTCTCTCTCTCTCTCTCTCTCTCTCTCTCTCTCTCTCTCTCTTTCTCTCTCTTTTCCTGTTGCTCTAGTTCGTCACCACACATTGGCTCTCTGTCCTCAGTTTACAACATTCCTCTCACTGCTTTGTATATCTGGTTGTCATAAATTAAATCCTTTCTTCATGCCATCTTTGATGGATCTGTGGGCCTTTTATTTTGCGGCATACCCACACAAAGGCTTTCTCCTGTTATGAACTGTCATGTGAACATCCCATTCAACAAGGGAATGCTAAAGTGTGGAATAGCATTGTCTTTTGTTCAAGGCTTGTACTGCGTAAACTGGCTGAAACTGAAGTCAAGGCCGACAGTGTAAAAGATGCAACATAAGGAGGATGACGCATGATGTCACTGAGTTCTCCATGGAGATTTGTAACTGAATATGGAGGGCAACTCCTTCACACATTATTTGTCACTACACAAAACCATGCTGTCATGCAGTCACAATAGAAAAACTGATTTCACAGCAGATTTTAAAAGGTGGAAACCACCTTGAGGTATTTCATAGTATGATCCCTTCATTTCTTTTAAGTGGCTGGTAAAGGCTAAAGAGAAGGACGTTTTTATTGGCGGTTAAGTTGGTTTTAGCTGCATATCTACATTTGTCGCACATGTTCAATATCCAGCAAAGCTAGTGAAAGGTTTGTCTTCAGACAAACTTGCCCACATCATAATAAGTGGCTCCGTCTTATAGACAGCCATTTTACTAGTGATGGACAGCTCTGAGTGATGTCAGACAGGTCTTGATAGCAGCCCAGCTCACTTTGAAAAAGGCCAGAAACATTCCCTTCCCTCCGTCGCGTAGAGAAAAAAAAGAAAAAGAAAGGAGCACTCTTGTTTCCACAAGCTCGAGCGTCACCCCCAGACTAACTGGTCATGAATAAGTCCCTAGAATTCTGCCTTGGCCAAGTTTAAGAGTGGTATTAGGCAATGTCAAAACAAATTACAGCCAGCCACTGTGCTCTAAATGGCTTTGGGTATTCATAGAGTCATTCAAAGTGACAGGCCTAGAGCCACTGTGTCAGTCCATGACCCTGAGCAGGGCCTACGCATCAGGTAGGGTAAAGCTGCTTCACGTGGTAGACCCACAGTGTTGCCCTTGGCCATGGCTCTTGGCCTGTCAGTATTATGCCCCCTGCTAAAAGCCGGCCCATTGTAAGGCGTTTTTTTGAGAAATGTAGAGTCAAACCAGGAAGGTTCAGGGTGAAGTGAAGTAATAACCACCTGAGGCTAGATATGTGACACCAGTAATGCGTGCGCCACAAGGCATCGGAGAGGTGTCATCGTGATGCTCGAGGTATGTACCGGCCGAGAGGATCTGATGCCTCTGTTGACACTGATAAAGATGCATTGTCCGTGAGCCCAAAGGGAAATATACACAGGAATTTCTTGAAGAAATCAGTTTCAGGAGAAGTGATATTTAGCGTAGGATCTTAGAGAGATCTGTAGAGATTGAGATTGAATGATAAAGGTCATGTGGGTTGTGATTGTGAGATATTTTTTAACAGCGTTAAGGTGACACAAAGGGCTGAGCTAATTAAACAACAGAGAACCATTAAACAATGCAACCAGTGTACTGGATTGTTCTGTTGTGCCATCGGTTATTGGTAATTGGTGATTGGTGATTGGTGATTGGTGATTGTTTGTTTTTCTCTGATAATGTAACTGAGTCAGAGTTCATACAATTAGTTCTATAGTTAACAGTGCCAGGAAAGTGGCAGACCCCCTCCACACGCAAGAACACAAATATCAACAAGAGTGTTCAGCAAGTGGCTTTTAAAAAAGCCAGTAAATGTGACACCATGTAATCCCAAGATTCATTACACAGGGTCATGCAGAAAGTGAAGGCCACTCATGCGGACACACATTTTGAGCCAACCTACAGCTTTTCCTAAATTTCCCTCGGGATTAATAAAGTATCCATCGATCTATCTATCACCCACCTGCTCAACACACACACAAACACACACACACAAACACACACACACAAACACATAAGACAAACGTCCACCCTGAGTGTAGATTAGTAACCAATAAACCCCAGTGTTTTGTTTTCAAATTATTTTGTGGCAAATCTGTTGAGGGGTGATTCAGTGCTGTGCTCTCTCGGTTTTCCTCAGAGCCTTCCTGATTTAAGGAGGTGCTGAAAAGAGATGGTTTGCATCATGCGCTCGTCTGTACAATTCCCTTGCTCTACTTAAATATCCAGACGACCTTAGTGCAGCCTTCTCAGGAAACCGGTCTCGTGTCACGTATGGGGTTGCAAAGCAAACAGTTCCACAAAACCATTGTTATTAGCCCTTTCAGAGGGGAGACCCAAAATGTTACAAGCACAGCCTCCGCAACGAGCTAAAACACCGGTCTAGCACGTCAAGCATGCCTGGTTCACATCTGTTCCCGATGGCCACTGTAATCAGCAAACAAGCCCCCACGATTGCATTTGGATGCAGAACCTCTTATTTGCTTGCGCATCCTAGGAAGTGATTTGCAGCTGTCTTTCCCCCCTCACAGGGTGCTCTGCATTACGCATTAGAGTCTATTTAACCAGATGGCTCAGATTCATAACTGAACCAACACAAGGGCAAGGTCTCGGTTTGAAGCACTCAGTCTAAAGTGGCCCACGTGGCCCCGAGAACAAGCGCAAGGCTGTCCACGCCACGGTTTGAGGAGCGCCTTGTCCCGTTCTCCCTCTGCAATTAGGAGGCTGACATTGAGCTCAAAAGTTTGCCTGAAGTGGGTTCA
>NC_045158.1:8996897-9031897 GCF_900700415.2 Clupea harengus | reverse complement strand
TCCTGAGACGTTTTATATTGTTTTTAAACTGACAATCACAGGAACACCCTGGCAAAGTGAGGGATGTGCTTTACTGTTGTTACAAGCCCTGGAATCTCTCTTAGACGTTGACAACAAGCTTAGTCACTCAAGTGCCCTTCTTTGTTGTACATGTTCCATTTTATCTGGTGCTCCCCTTAACCGTATTGTCTTCCGCCAGAGAGACCTGCCCCCGGTGGAAAACTATAGGCTGTTCAAGTTTCAAATACCAAATTCAAGATTTGGGTCTGTCAGAAGAATGCAAGATTAGCTGGGGAATGAAGGCTTTTTGGAAAAATGTCTGTCTCAACACGACAATGTCTGAACACTTGTAGCCTATACTGTAAGACTATTACTATTACTATTATTACTACTATAAAATAATTTATACACATATCATCTAAGGAGGCAGGTTATGACATCTAATCAATGACTAGGACTTGAGAATCCTACATCATTTCTAGAACATTCATATCAACAACTGCCTTTAACAAATAATACATGTGACTGATATCGGTCTGAAATTAGTCATTAATGAGAAAAGCTACAGCAGACAGTTCTGTGGTTGACAAAGTGAAGCTGAACATGAATGTGTTCAAATAAACCATAATCATGTTGTCATAAGTCTGCTAAACGTATAGTTAGATTACATACAGTGATTAAGCAGTTGTAAAGTAACCTACAGTTTTGTAAAGATGTGCAGTTTTTTTATCAGTAAGCCTGCTCCCTATTGAAGCCATGACCATGCCAGTTGAGTTGCTGAAACAGGAAACAGTCAAATTATCATGATGAGACTAAATAAGCGACTTCATCGGTGAACCTTGAACTGTGTTGTATTTTTCCAAAATAGGAATCTCATTTCCAAATATGAAATCTCGTTTCATTTAGAAAAACAGTTACCTCTATCCACCGTGCAAATATAAGTTATGGAAATGAAAACAAGAATGGAGAAGAAACGCTTAGCTAATGGGCTTTGACAAATTCGGCATTTACATTGCAATCTTGTTCTCTCTACACAATAACTCACCAGGTGCATAAAATCTTTATATACACTTTCTTTTTAAAACCTGCATGTTGTTATTAGAGTGCATCTGTTTGTCTCAGGTGAGAGACCCTGAGAGATTGACATTCTAATTCATCCCATTGAGAGGTTTTTCCACTGGGCCTCGAGTAGAGTGCGGAAACCTAACCCCGATCGACTCTCTTCTCCCATGCTGGAATTTTCGCTTCTTACTGTGCTAATCCTCTCTCCCTCTCACTGCGGCCCTCTCCGGCTCTGGCGTGTGACAGGGACCTGACAGCTCTAAACCCTCTGCAAACATCAAGCCGGCTGAATTAATGGTGTGGTATATGTCCTGACAATAGTTCAGGCAAGACGCCAGCCAGCCAGCATGCATGCAAGCGGATGAATGGTGACGTGTTGTTTTGTGGAGTTCTGAACTGACTGACTGGCATGGGATGGTTTGTTTGCTGGTCAGTGAGGATGTGTCTGATTTTTTCTTTCATTATCAAAGGCAATGTCTAAAACATGCCCTCGAAGGACCTTACTTGTGAGAGTGTGTCATTGGAGAGTGTAATTGGCCACCTCAAGACTGCTTTTAAAACACTTGACCATTTATTGATATCACCAGGGTTTATAACAGAGTAATAACTAAAGAAAACAGACTGGAGTTATGCCTAAGCAGGTTGTTCTTCACCATTCTGTCACTTGCCCCTTGGTGGTGCATTAGAACTTATTCATTGTTAATCACAGTAGTTAATGTCCTTCTGTTGAAAGAATTTCCTCGGGACACAAAGCTCTCCTAGTAATGTGTAGTAATGTGTTACCAGAGGTCAAAGGTAAACATTTACATCACCTTTCAGTTTCAGTTTATTTACAGAGAAAGGGCTGTGTGTTGGTGCACTGTGATCAATTCAGAGGGGAGTTCATGTAAAAATACCCATCGATCTCAGTCTCAGCCCAACGCTCTCAGTGACGTAAAAATAGCACCTCTGCTTGTGGTGGCCACATAAGCAAGCCCTCGTCCACACACAGGCGATCCACAGTGCAATCCGGTCGTCCATTAAAAAAAATCTGTTTGGTTTAGAGCGAGGCTAGGCCATGGAAAGCTGACCGGTCAGAATGTATGGCCGGCTCATATTTTCCCCTGCACATATCCCTGAAGCATATGATAAAATATGGTACGCCACACTTCAGTGGAGCTCCTCAGAGAGCAAAGCAGAGCAGGTTTTTCTGTGTTTTTGTTGTTATTATTTATTCCTACCAGAGGTCAAGAGACGTCACCCCGGTGAAAGACAGAAAGCAGGCACCGGGGCTTGAAGTGGAACAGTGGCAATGGAGTGGAAAACAGATCCCCGTCGGAGGGCCCTCACAGCCTCGACGGTACCATGCAAACTTCTTACAGTAGGCCTACAGTCTGTAAGGCCAGTTCAGCTATGCTGTGCTACGCTACTTCCACCCCTCCTGCCAATTCATAATCACAGAGGAAAGGCATGATTATTATCTTCAGTAGCATTTTTTTTTCTCTACGTACCACTTAAACAAAATCACCAGTATGGGATTTTAACAAAAACATGTAATGACTTTCCTCCACCTGTTTCAGTAGGATGGGGGGGGTACTGATTATACAGCTGCACTCAGGTAGTGAATGTGAAAAATGGCTGTTTAGCGCCCTGTTTGGGAAATAGGGCCTGTGCCCTGGCTAATGCGTCAGCTGTTGGGGAGGAAACACAAGTGCCATTAAGACTGGAGGGAACCCGACGCAAGAGGAAACAAACACAGCACAAGCACATGCTGTACATGCATGCTCATTCACACACACACACATACACACACACACACACACACACACACACACATACACACACACACACACACACACACACACACACACACACACATACATACACACACACACACACAAAGCTACAACAAATATCTGCAATACATACTTCAACTTAGTGTTATTTGACTAAAGGGTGCCCCAGGTTTCCATGCAGTTTAAGTTTTTGAAACACATTTTCAGCTGTTGTTGACCAGCAAATACATAGAAACAGACTTATTGCTGTGTAGCCGTTGAAGAGTCTCGGCACGGTGGAATTCCGAGCTGCCATAATGAAGAGATTAGCCGTAATCTCTTATTACTTAAGGAAGGGCGGAGAGGCTTCCAAGCGAGGTGTCTTAGAAATCAAATTTGGCTGTCAGCTTAGCTTAAGGAATAGTTTATACATGGATTCGTCTCTGAAGGCAAACATGCCTGTGTCTGTTCGCGAACAACAGCAAATGACTTCCAACCTTCACAAAGAACCTCATTATGAGCAAAGACATGAACGACATCAGAGCAGAGAATGTGCAGCAGGAACCCACTGCTAATGACTCCCAAAGCTGCTCTTATCCATGGGGTTATCTTACTTGTTTCACCTGTATTGTTGGGGAAACATACATATGAAGCCATTTGCCTTCTCGTGATTTCATACTAAACAAGAAAAAAGCCAGGTGTGCCTGAACATCAGCAGTGTTCAGAGGTGTGCTGGCTTGTGGAGATCAGACGGGGGGGGGGGGGGATGAATGTGAATCCCAGTAGATGAGTTAATGCCACAATGTTTGCAATGCCTCTGTCAATGTTAGTGAGATGAGAAGTCCATCTCAAACAAATATTAAGAGCTTGGTTCAAAGCATTCCTGAACCTCGCTCCCTTCCTTTGCTTTTTGCGTGATTTCATTTGTTAAAGTCACGGTGCGGTTTGGAGTTTTTTTTTTTTGCATTATTAAGACAGATGGAAGTCCTTTATCTGCCCTGCATGAGCTGTCCCGGGGACAGAAAGCAGAGAACTGATAACCAGAGTAGAGAGGGGCCTTAATGTGTTTCAGTTAAAAGACAAGGAAAGAATGGAGCCTCCTCTGAAGAAACCATGAGCTTCATTAATAACCAGTGATTTAAAGCCCCACTGAGAAAGTGCAGACATTAAGGGCACTGCAGTCTTCAGATTGGGATTCAAAGTTGAGATGGTAGCCAGGAGGTAACGCAGAGGACAAAAATAATCATTGGTGTGATTAAAGATTATGATGGCTTTGGAAATGTACTTTTAGAGGTTGTGGTGTGCTTATTTTCCACAGGCAGGTTTTCACACTATCAGATGCCTCTGGTTCCAAATAATGCATGGTGGAGTATGAAAAGTCATATCAGTAAAATATCCTCCTCTTCAAAAACATGATCACTAGAATAAAATTGCATTCATCTAGATTAGAGGCCTACATGTCTAGTATAAGACTTTTTTCATGGGCAGTGATTTCCTATACTGACAGGTGTATTTGTCATAAGACATATGTAAGCTAGCAGCCTTTCAGAGTGGGATACAAGGGTAATCTGCAAATAATACCACTGCTGTCCCCACGCTTGCTTTCTTAGATATTTTCACAAAATATTTGTCAGTGCTGGAATAACTGTTCATTTATCTTGAGGATAATTGCTGTTTTGCTCCAAGTCATGTTGTGCTTATATTTTAAGAGACACTGCTAATGTTTTCCTCAGGGGGAATATGCTTTCCTAAGCCTTCCTTGGGGTTGAAGGAAGAAAGAGCAAACACTACTGTCATATTAGTCTGGAGAAATGGCAACGCTTAACAAAAATAGCTTCTTACCAAAACAACACGTTTGGTGCCATTAGACTGTAATTCTCTCTGACGGCCGTGCCGCGCATTAATTTTAACAGCGCTCTGTTCCCACAGGACGCCCGCCTTCCCTCACCGTGTGCTTGGAATACTTTTATGCCCCATTTAACGCCAACTTTCCCCGTGGTACAGCATTGTAAATATTTACGTACAGTACAAAACAATGGCCAGGCCTGAGTTCACAGGCCAGTATTTTGAATGCAAACACCGACCGCCGCCTGCAAAACCCCATTCAGCATTTAGGGTGTGACAGGGTGGTTTGATCATCCCCATTAGGTTTCTGTAGAGGTCAGTTCAGAGTCTGTTTAGCCAATGTGCTCCCCATTAAGGGCCTGTAACCCGGCTCAGATATCCCCAGTCCCAGTGTTACACCCAGAGTAAGAGAGAGAGAGAGAGAGAGAGAGAGAGAGAGAGGGAGAGAGAGAGAGAGAGGGAGAGAGAGAGAGAGAGAGGGAGATGGATGGGTGCTGCCATGTCTGGCTGTCACCCTTCTCACTGACACTCCTCATCTGGACCAACATCTACAGAGGAGCCCGACCTCTAGGAGCTACTGCCTCCTTTCTTTAGGACTGTTTTCACAAAGAAGGTAGCCTATTTCAAACAAAGCGTTTCAAATTCACACAACAACATTTCAGTAGTGCGTGCCCAGTGGGTGCTTCTGTAAGCCAAGCGGTCAGAGTGGGCTTTTATTGACTGCAATTTGATGGGCTTGTTTTTTTTGGGAAGTACTCATAAAGGTGTACACATTTGATAGACTGTGTACCAATCTGGATAAAAGGATTAAATAGATTAGATAAATTGAATGTGCATCCATTGCCCTTTCAGAGTAGAACTAAAGTGAAGTGGTATCACTGATGCTGTTGCTACTGACGTTTTCATTAGACGGCATGATGGATAATGATGAATACCTTGCATACATTAGGATATAGTGTGCGCCGCAAGAGTTTATTTTTCATGTTCAGGCCAGATGTCTGCAGCAGAGGGGCAGAGACTGGAGCTGAAGACCCTCAGGGTGGAGGACACACTGTACCTGTTCCTTTGCACACAGAGGTAACAACCAGGTAAGGAATGCAACGTTACAAACTCCTTTTTACTCGATTTTCGCTTGAGCATTTTAATGAAAGGCAGCAATACTAAACCTACCATAGAAAGAGAAATAATAGTACTGTGAAGTGATTCATAAGAGGAGTTGGGGAAAGAAGAAAAAATGCCCAGCCACGAATAACACAAAGGGAGAACCACTTTGTTGTCGTCAATGGCCTGGTATAAAACAATAGGCTCCCATGGGCTTATTACTGATGGGCTATTTACACCATATAGGGTCAGCCTTTAATTGGGCCAGAATCCATTCCTCCATACATCTTTATCAAATCCAGCCATGCTTTTAATGTATTAACATCTCAATATAATGGATGGAATAGTACAAAGTCTTGCACAGCAATGGTGAATGGTTTCAGCTACAGTGAGCAATTTATTAAGCATATTTATTCTTTATGTTCCCTAATGGTCTGGCCATTGTGGCGCAGACTGCAATTAGGAGATTAATGGCACTTAGTGTACATGACACCCAAATTAGTTTTCACACTTATCATTTCATGAATATCCATTTCACCCAGCTCTCACACTACCGCACAGCAAAGGGAGCTAACATTTTAATAAATCTGATACTGACTGATGGCGTCTCGCACCACAAATTAATTTGTGGAGAGGGTGGAGGGTATGGGTGTGGGGTGTGTGTTAATGAATGTGTGTGTGTGTGTGTCTTTGTGTGTGTGTCTGTGTGTGTGTGTGTGTGTGTGTGTGTGTGTGTGTGTGTGTGTGTGTGTGTGTGTGTGTGTGTGTGTGTGTGTGTGTGTGTGTGTGTGTGTGTGTGTGTGTGTGTGTGATGGGGGGGTGGGGGGTGAAGTTCTTGTCTACTGTAAATATGCAGAAGGAACATTTCTCATGATCACGTCTGGGTTGGTGTCACGCATCTGAAGCAGACCACCTGGGTCACTGTTGTAAGCGGATCGCACCACCCTCCACCCCCCCGCACGCGCTGAGAGAAAGTGGGGCTGCAGCGCTTTAAGACTTAATTACTGTTTGGAATGCTGTGCCAAGATATCAAAGGCGTAATTCATAATACCTGTCTGGATGAGAGCTCTTCCAAATGGCCTCAGGTTGTGCTGTTCTCCACAAGAAGGTTTGATTGCATACAAACACTGGATGTTGTGTCTGCTTCCCATATCTCAACTGAAATCTCAGATGGTCACACCACTTCTGCTCTACTGATGGGAAAAAAAGAGAAAGAAACTGCTGGAAGAGAGAGGAGCTAGCTTAGTAGACATGAATATAAAAGCTGTTTGACTTGGGACTTAGCCTGTGGAGACTATAAAACAGAAATAGCTGTGCACACAATGAATGAACCAGACAGCCCAACTCCAATGGAATGGTATTACATGCACTGTTATGCTTTTGAAGTAAAATACGACACACAATTGGTGGTAACCCTGTGTGTGTGTGTGTGTATGTGTGTGTGTGTGTGTGTGTGTGTGTGTGTGTGTGTGTGTGTGTGTGTGTCTGTGTGTGTGTGGGTGTGTGTGTGGGGTATGTGTGTGGGTATGTCTATGTGTATGTGCCTGTGTGTCTGTGTGTGTGTGTGTGTGCCTGTGTGTCTGTGTGTCTGTGTGTGTGTTTGTGTGTGTGTGGGTATGTCTATGTGTATGTGCCTGTGTGTCTGTGTGTGTGTGTGTGTGTGTGTGTGTGTGTGTGTGTGTGTGTGTGTGTGTGTGTGTGTGTGTGTGTGTGTGTGTGTGTGTGTGTGTGTGTGTGTGTGTGTGTGTGTGTGTGTGTGTGTGTGTGTGGGTGTGTGTGTGTGTGTGTATACACTGTGACTTAACTACGCTGCCTGATGTGATGTGTTTATGTATGCTAATAAAAAAGCTTTGTTGTTGATCGGACACCAAGACTGCCCGGTAGTGATACTCAAACAGTTGATGGACAAAGCAGGAGGCTTGGAAACATATGAGTCTCTCAGGCCCCACACACCGACCTATGGACTCGCCTCACTCTCTGAGAGGATCAGATTGGAGGCTATTGGACAACATGAGTAGAACAACTAACCTCACCCACACAGCAGAAAAAAAAAGACCAAAAACAAAGATCAGTTAAAGAGATCGGTAACATGACAGTACCCCAAGTATGTCTAAAGCTATGGAAGGGAGGTAAATATGGATGCCAGTGGTCTCATATAGCACATTCGTCATAGCCTCCAACAATGTGTCAGAGCATCGGTGCTTGCAGCCCCGAGGTGGGCTTGAACTAGCACTGTCCTTGTGGAAAGCTGCACTCGGGCCAACGTGAGAAACCTGATCCGGGTATAAATCATCAGGAACATTTGTTACCCTCTGTAATTGTGCTTCATTCATCTTCAGGTTTTTCCATTTGTTAGCCCGGCAGACTGGGGGTGTCTGTTAGGTGGGGTGTGGAGAGGGGTGAAGGGGTCTGTGGGTTGCCAGCTTCTGCCTCTAACGAGAAAATCCACCGCAGACAGAGACTGCACACAGAATGGCTAACAGCTAAAGGTTTGACATTTTTGGGAACAGATGTGCTTTAAAATGTATGTGTGTGTGTTTGTGTGTGTGAGCGTGTTTGTATGTGTGTATGTGTGTGTGTGTGTGTGTGTGTGTGTGTGTGTGTGTGTTTGTGTGTGTTTATGTGTATGTTTGTCCATTATTGTAATTGTATCACTCTAACCCTCGCCATAAGAGAACACCTTTAAATGGCAATGCTTGAATCACAAACCATGTAATTTCCTTACAATGTACTCGTTATTACTAGGGATTCTCCAACAGAAACGGACAGCTTAAAACCAGACATATTTATACTGCTAAATAATGATACCGGTATGGTAAACCTATAAATCAACTCAATCAAACACTCAACCAATAAAATAAACATGGGGTTTCTCTTTACAAAAAAGGCATCTATTGGCACCAATGGCCAACCTGTCCTTATCACACTGCCAACGACTCCCTCACCCCTTTTTGCCACAGAATCTCTCAGTCAAGCACTCACCCGTTCCGGGCCCTCACGCAGCCTATTATAGAGCAACGCAATACAAAACAAAACAAAGGGCAGTTCAGTCTCTGATGATATCTGACATCTGCTCTCCTCTAAAGAATGTTCTCTTTATGTCCACAGGAAGGAAACAGAGGTGAAGAGACAAGTGATGTATTAGATAAAGAGAGAGAGAGAGAAAGAGAGAGAGAGAGAGAAATAATATAGCACCCAAAGTGACTCGAAAACGGTGAGGAAGGGTGGGATAGATCGATAGAGAGAGAGAGAGAGAGAGAGAAAGAGAGAGAGAGAAAGACAAAAGACAGGGACAGAGAAGACAAACCAAACGAGTACCTAAACTTAAAAATTGTTCTAAAATGGAATCACATTTCATGAAAAATTCAATAGTCCAAAGAAGGCAAGCAGCAAAGTCATAGCACATATTTCTCCAAAATTAGTTATATTATTCCAGAGTATCTTCCAGCAAACAAAAAATAAAACTTAAGTGTATATTCAGTTAAAAGCGCTTGGCCATAGACAGTATATTGAGCAGCAGATTTTTCTTTTTTCTCTCTTCTGTATATTTTATAATTCAGTTACATTTACTTTTACTTTCTGAGTACTACTGCTGTGAGTAGTTTTTGTATACTTTTTGTATGGTCTATACAGGTATAATACATTATTTTAAAGGAACTGATTTGAAACAAAGAGAATCAGAGAGAAAAAGAAAGAATGAAAGAGAGAGACAGAGAGAGAGAGAGAGAGAGAGCAAATATATTCGGTCAACAGGCGCAAGACTTGTTAGGGTGTTGACAGGCGTTTGGTTTCCAGCGAGGATGTCGTTTATCAACAGGTGTGAGGAAGCGAATGAAGATATGCAGACAGATAACCCATCCGGCAAGAATGGCCACACAACTCAGGGAGACTCAGTGTGTGTGCGTGTGTGTATGTGTATGTGTGTGTGTATGTGTGTGCGTGTACGTGTGTGTGTCTGTGTGTGCGCGTGTGTACTTGGTGTGCGCGTGTGAGCGTGCGTGCGTGTGTGTGTGTGTGTGTGTGTGTGTGTGTGTGTGTGTGTGTGTGTGTGTGTGTGTGTGCGTGTGTGCCAAGCCTAAGCCAACTTTATAAGAGCCGTGCAGTCCACACAAATCTTTTCAGCACCTCTACAGCAGGAACTGACTCATCCTGCCCCACCTCGATTGGCCCTTTATGTCCCCTTAATCTCCTCCTTTTTAAGAAGCACATGTCATGAAAAGAAAAACAACACACACCACGACTTACTTAGAAGAGCATTGGTCCTTCTATTTCCCAATCACGCTCACACGTCCTCTAACACAACAAACAAAAGATGTCACCGGGCCAGGCCACCCGCAGGCGCCCAGACATCCTTATCAGCCGCCGCACTCCAGACAGAACCACATTTCTCATTACGTTTTTAATTAAGGAAGCAAAAATAGCACATTGTACCTTTATGAACACTTCAGGTACGACAGATTTTTTTTTCATTGAGCGTTTCACATTGTTGTGTTTTGTGTGTTATGTTTATGCGTCACACAGTGTTGAAGTTCCTCAAGGAGACTTGCGATGGCTCTGATCAACAGTAGTGTGTATACTATGCATAATGTAAGACTACTACCAACACGGTTGTCCAAAATGATATCATAATGTAAGCTCTCCCCCATCATACTGCCCTCACTACTGTGTGATAGAAAGACCATATGATCTGTGTTTTTTCCATGGATGGAAATCAAAGGCCTCCCTGTCAATAGCACCAAACACGTATCTCCTGTGTTGTGAGATTTTCCAGCTGGCCCTTTGCCCTCCTCGCGTCTGCTCTCCTCGCCCTGCTAACCAGTGTGCCACCAGCCGGTTAGTGGGAAAGCCAGGGCCGGCTGGGCCTAATCCGAGGTCAGAGCAGGCTGAGGTGTTGAGTGAGGCTTCACAAGGGCTCGAATAAACCTCTGGCCTTCCCCTCATTAAGACCATGCAGCTGGCTCTCACATAGAGCAACACACACACACTCTCACACACACACACACACACACACACACACACACACACACACACACACACACACTCACACACTCACACAGACACACACACACACACGCACACACACACACACACACACACACTCACACACTCACACAGACACACACACACACACGCACACACACACATACACACATGAATACACACACACACACACACACACATACACTGCCTATAACATTAACACAGATCCCTTAGCTTTGGCCCCATGGTTCATACCCCTGGGTGCAGTTTTCTATAGACCAATAACTCAAACAGACATAACTCTATCACTTGTTTGTTTCAGAAAGCAATTTTTATCCCAGGCATTTTAGCCTTTTTATTCAACAAAGTAGTAATTCATCTAATGATCAATTCCCTCATGAGAGATATTCCTTCCAACTTCTCTTCCCACCACACACAGAGAACTCTCTCTATATCCCCCCCTCCACACACACACACACACACACACACAAAAACCCATTCGAATATGTTGTTCATATATGACAGTTCGTGATAAAGACAGGAAGGACCAGGAAGTCTGAGGTGACTAGCCTTCCTCTCCGACGGAAGAGATGGATGGGAAGGGATGGCTGGAGAGATGAGAGACTGGATTCCCAGAAGGATGCTGCTCCTATTACAAGCACACTAAGTTCCCTGAACCCCAAGCAGAACTTTTGCCCCCAATTAATACTTGCTGGAATTAAAGGATGTTTTTCTAGTCTTTGGGGTGGTGGTGTTGTCAGAGCCTCATCTGCCAGTTGGGATAAAGTGTAGAAAGGTCACGTCCGCTGTGACTTAAACCTGCTATTAGTTGAGCTCACACAGTCGGCTAATGCAAGCTACGAGCTGTTGCAGTGCCCAAGTGTGAAGATAAAAAATAAAAAAAAGATCTAAAATGTATCTATCATCACTTACTTAAGGCACCCATATCAAAGTTATTGAGGGGTTTAGCAAAATGACAATACAGTGCCAACATCATAACATAGCCAAACTGGAAAACAAACAATAAGAAACATGTTCAGTGGTATTAACAATTCTTTACCAAACTGTACTTGTTGCAGCTCTTTCTAGGTTGAATGGAGGGGGTTACTGAGCCTACCCCTTGTTAGGTGATGATAGCATTATTACACATCAAGCCCGTATCATAGCGACCCTTCACACTGTGCCCTGATGCTGCTGTCATGCCCTTGGCTGATGTTGTCAGGCACGCCCAGCCTACGTCTGTTGGCAGAGGAAGTAAACAATAATAACATGCATTAACCACAGAGGCACCATGAGTCACGGAGGGTCATACCTGTGTGAAGGGTGAACCAATCAAACAGTGAGATGGCCGTGCTCAGACGGCTGCATGTGTCACGCTAACATCCATGTCAATCCCCATGAGTGCCTCAAATTCGCCGTGACCGGCTACTGCCACCGTGCCAGTCTGCGTCTGGGTCATTTCCTCTGGTAGCATTTTCATGCTTTGAGCGTGGAGGCAGACGTAATTTGTGTCAATAAGAAGAAATGAACACATCTGTGTACAATGTGCGCTTACAGGATTCGTTCCATGGAGAAACACACACACACACACACACACACACACACACACACACAAACACACACACACACACACACACACACACAAGAGGTCTACAGCAGGAGCGCATGCAAGGTTAGGGACTCTTGCATGCAGGGGGAGGGATCGTGTTTCAATGCTTTAGGTCTTCTAAAATGTATATCAAACCGCAGATCAGGCCCCATGTCACTACTGTTTACAAGAGGGTGATTTATGATTCTTTTTACAGCGGAGGGAACACAAAATGGTTTTTCACCCGGGGAACTTCAGACGCAGGATGACAAGACCCAAAGACCACGAAGGCCATTAATTTACCGTTCATTTATTATGATTAATTAAGAAATACACGAACAGTCTCAGTCTGTCTTTAGAGTCATTTGTCATTCCGAAAGACCTTTATTAATTAAAAACTAAATGGGCAGCGTTTGTAGAATGTTTAAGATACAGTATGTAGCTGATATCTAGTAACTAATTGCTTTTTCTATAACTAAGCTGTGAAAAAAAAAACATTTGTAAGATACAGATCAAATATTTTTTTCTATGTGAAAACATGCACCACAAAATATGCTTTTCGGTTTTTATTAGGACCGATCAAGACTGTCTGACACACCTTTAAGAAGCCCTTAGAGAGGAAATGGCAGAGCAGTAACTAGCACTGTTTACATCCTGTCAAACAGAGACCAACAGCCAGACTGTGCAGGATCTGCGAGTTAGATAAATCCTCGCTGAAGTTCAGAGATACAGGCCTGTGCTTTGTTCAAAGTAGAAGTTGACAGGCAGCCAAACAGGAATAGTGCCTTTTCACTGTGGCTGTCTGTCCATGCATACATGCCTCTTTTTCCTCCTCCTTCTCCATTCTTGTGTATATCTGTATATGTGTGTGAGTCCGTGGTGTATGTATGCATATGCCTGTGTGTGTGTGTGTGTGTGTGTGTGTGTGTGTGTGTGTGTGTGTGTGTGTGTGTGTGTGTGTGTGTGTGTGTGTGTGTGTGTGTGTGTGTGTGTGCGTGTCCATAGGTGCACATGTGTGCATACCTTAATATTACTCAACAAAATGGCATGGTAGAAGCATGCTGGTGTATTGTTTGTAAAATATGAAGCATGACCACAATCTATCCAGAATATCAACGGCCAATATGTCATACCGTCCAAAAAAGTTGTTAAAAGCGCAGCGCTTTGAAGTCAACTGCACACAACCGGCCATAGTACACCCAGTCCAAATGATGAAGCATGATAGTCAAAATGAGAAGACAGAGACTACTTACAAGTTAACTCATCCCTAATAATCTCACAGTGGAGGGCTCTGGCACAATAAAAAACACATGAGACCAGCGCAACCGAAGCCCACATTAAACAAAGCAAGGTGGTGGGGAGGGGGAGGGGTGACCAATCTAATCCAGATACAGCCGATTCAAACATTTGGAAACTGGCAGCCGAATTCCAAACAAACGAGACCACCCCCGAAAACACACAGTGGTACATGACAAATGGGGTGCCGGGGTCCGCAGCATCATAGGAAAATAGATCTGGTTACAGAAATACACTAAATAATTCAATCATCCACTCCCAACAGTTCCCAGACACTTTTTTTTGTTAAGGGACCATGCGAGGTTGCGCATGATGCATTTTAAGGCATTTCAGGAATTTGTCCAAGAATGGGGACCAGGGAACACATAAATGTACATACATACATTCAGACACACACGCACACACACGCACACACACACACACACATACACACACATACACATACACACAGACACACACATACACACAGACGCACACACATACACACACACACACACACGCACACACACAGACACACACACATACACACAAACAGACACACACTCATATGTATATATATTGGGGGTGGTGGGGGCGGGGGGGGGGCACTGGGAAAAAATAACAATACACATATGTATGGCCAGAATACCTGATAAACATAGGCATGGCAAGAATGAATGTTAAGGAATTGGGGGAAATGTGGTGTTTATTGGTTTCTGCCAGTGGGCCCAGAGACAACAAACACAAGGCGAGTGAAACCTGATCAGCTGGCGTGGTGCCTGAGACGAGCCGAGACCGCGGGGGAAACAGCAGTGCTTAACACTGAGATGTCCAAATAATCACAAGATGAGCGGAGCAGATAAAAAAGCACCCCTCACAAAACAAGCTGGAGAGAGAGAGACGGTTATCTGAGTGTACACACACACACACACACACACACACTCTTCGGCGGCACACACACATTATGTAGATAGAGAGATGTATAGAGACACAGACATACAGAGACAAACATACCGCATAAGTCTGCACACAGACATGTAGGGAAAAACAGACAGTGGTCTGACAGAGACCAAAAACAAGTCCAAAATAAAAGTTGTGGTCTGCAGAGAAATACAAATTGGATTGGTTAAAAAAGCTTTGAAAAAGAGCTTCAGCTCAGTGAAGAATTTCTGTAATATCCTTAAGATCCTTCCCCCTCACACACACACACACACACACACACACACACACACACACACACGCACACACACACACACGCACACTCAAAAACACCACAACACAGACAGTCTCTCTCTCTCTCTCTCCCCTTCTCTTCCACACACACACACACACACACACACTCACACATACACACACACACACACCTTAGAAAGCATCTAGCTGTGGATGGGCATTCCTTTATAACTTGATATGCTTGTGAAGAGCCCCCAGCTCTCCAGTCTAGCTCTGCTAATGAAGGCAGCAGCGGCCGGCTGGGCTGCCCATGCCCTCCTCTGCTCCACAATCAGCCTGGAAAACAGGATCCAGCTGTTCAGAGTCCTGTCATTACCACAGGCCTCCATCCATCTGATGCTCTGTCCTCCCACTGCACACACATGCACACATCCCCATACACACATCCATACACATACACACACATACACATACACATACACATACATCACACACACAAACACACACATATCGTCACACAGATGCTCATACATACTCACACGCAAACACAAACATACACGTACACTCACACGTACATGCTCATATAGAGTATGAATAGTGTATGGGTGTATTGAAGTTAGGTTGTACATTGATGGAGATAATTTCCAAACACTGTTAATGACTTAAGAATATAATAATCAAGTGCCTTGTATTATTAATTCCTTGTATGAATCATGTGCTTATGAAAACAGAAACATGGCTTTTCTGTGTTTCTGTGTGCGTGTGAAACTTAGAATATTAGGTGCCACTTAGTCTGCATATGTACAAGAGCATGTTTAGACCAGAAGAGATAAGAAGGGTCGAACTGTGCTTCTTCCAACCTTGCAAAACTTCCATCCTTGCCTCGGACGTGAGAAATCCACCACGTGGTTTTCCCTGCTGAATGCTCAACTTCTGTCTATATAAACCTTGTGCGATGTGTTTATCATTGCTTCACTTTCAGCCTTGTGCTGGGAGTGAGCCCGATTGCAATTGTTGTTTGTCTAATAAATATACTTATATGCAGCTCCGGAGTCCTGAGGTAACTAGGGTGAATTTTCACCTATCATACATGTAAATGTGTCTTAAGATTTCACAGGCTGATATGGCTGTCAAATAGGTCAGGTGGTTGTCAGGTAATCTTTACTGTCATGTGCAGTGAGTTGGTGTGAGCGAATGTGATTTAGAGCTGATCTGTATCATGAGCCAGACAGGCAGACATATACAGCTACAGCATGCAGGGGGGTGGCCGCTTCCAAATTCCTGCCTGATAAACTGATAAAAGGGGATTGGGTGAGTCTGCAGAAGGGGAAATGCACACTCACACACAACGGACACACACACACACACACATGAACATGAACATACATGAATATATATTCGCTGACAAACACACACACACACACTGACATATACACACACACACACTCACAGTCTGTGAGCAATATACTGTGGCTTTGGCCACATACAAACACACACACATGCCCACGCTCTCTCACACATACATAGTCTCCCTTTGTCACACACCTCACACACAAACACATAAAGCCGCACTCTTATTCAAATATACATGCACGTTCATGCTCGCACACATGCACGTACAGCACACAACATTGGACAAAGACAGACAGCTGATACCAGCATCGGGGCAGAGTGAGAGCATATCTAATACGCTGAGTGAAAAGTAAACACGACTCGCTGAATCGGGGCATCCCGCCCACTAGCCCAGCGTATTCTCAAAACAAGCCCCGGGCAAAGCTCCAACAGCCACAGCTTGTCATTGAGCCATCGGAAGCCTGGGTGTGGCGTAGGCCACCTTCAACAAGGCCAACAAGGAGACAGAAATATGTGCAATCAGGTGTACAATCAGGGTGACAATGAAGTCGGAACAATCTGTACTGTAATGGTTATTCTGCAGCTGTAAGTTACGGGTAATGTAAGTCATTATTTGCTGTGAAAACACACTTCCTCTATTTACTTTAATGTTAGTAGTGTTCCCATGTAGCCATCTGAAGTGAAAGAGAAACCCACTCTAATTAAAAGGTTACAGACCAGCACAGGAGTCGAAGAAAAAAATAAAAAAATAATAGTGAAGCTGTATCATATATTATTTAGACTGGCAAAGATCAGTTGATAGTGTTGCACAGTTGTGCCATGTCTCCTTGACGGTTGGTGCCGTCTGCATAGCAGATTGTGCCACCAAACCTCATTGTTGACGGTAACAGACAGATGGTGGTCCAGAGCAACACAGATGATGGGCATGCTGTGGGCATAGAGGCAAACAGAGAGTTTTTCCATGTAAACTTCAGTTGGCATATGCTTTACACCCCACGGGCAAGAAGGGACAAATATACAATATGTGGATGCAGGCATCAAATCATAGCGATATTTAGAGCTGCTGATAAATTCTGTGAACTTGCCATTATGGTTTTTTACATGTCTCCCCTCCTTTCATTCCAATGTCAGTCTCGTTAATATTTCTGCATGGACACTATATGGTATGCATGTGTGATGAATGACTTTTTCACATTATGTATGTCAGTGTCGTATTTCATTACACACTATGTGTCAATGTCATATTTCATCCACTGATGTGATCAGTGCACTGTTATATATGTACCTATGTATATGTCTATGTCTATATTACACATTTAGTTTAGTGTTGGATATCTATTTCTTTCTAATTTCATTCAATGTACAAAATAAAACCTGAGTAGTAGGTGTGCTGTGACAGCATTGAACCCTCTCGTGTTGTGCAGTAGTAGGGCTGTATGTGCACACTTGTTTCCCTGCTGGATAGATCTGTCTCAGGGCAGGGGGCAGGGAGGAGGCCGATTCATCACCATGGCTTTCTGATGTCTCTCCCCAGCAGCTGGACACGCTAGGCCTCACCATGATGAGATGCAGGTGGGAGAGACGGCTGTGGTAATTCCTCTCTCTCTCTCCCTGTGTGTGTGTGTGTGTGTGTGTTAGTGTATGTGTGTGTGGGGGTTGTGTGTGTGAGTGTCTCTTGCTCTCTCACACACACAGAGAGAGAGAGAGAGAGAGAGAGAGAGAGAGAGAGAGAGAGAGAGTGTGCATAAAGGGAAGATTTCTGAGTTCAGTGTAGTGTTGTACAGGGCAAGGTCACCCTGGACCATAAAAAATCACAATCATTGTGTAAGGCCTTTGACATGACCTTTGACATGACCCTAAGAACTTATAAACTCCAATACATGGCAAACATATCAATCTTCAATATTTTATCAGATTTGAAGTTTTCAAGTTATCAATGGTAATAGTTTTTGCAGTTATCTTAATGTACATATCAATGTATTTAACTACAATACAATATAATGAAACCTTCTTTTATACCTTGCGGCTGGAAGATTTCACTCTCCATTTTCTAATACTTCTTTTTATTGGAAGCAAAAATAAATAAATATGAATAGTTTAGTAGGTTTTTCAAATCTTTAACTGAAAACTTCACCAGATGTAGCAACTGCTAAACTCATGCTTGGAGATTATCTGGGATGTATTGCTTTGTATATCCTTTTAAAAATGTAGTTGATGACACATAGTGCATAATAAAGGTTTGTCTGAGTCCTTCTCTCTACGTTCGGGATGGCTTGTTAAACCCGGAAACTCTTGACACATATGATTTAGGGCTGTTTTGACTGAAATAGCAGAAGCTCTTTTTTTGCAATCAATCAAATAAAAGTGAAAGCAGCTATTTTTCTAACCTGACATGCATTTTGGAGGTATGAAAAAAGCCAATAAATATACCACCTCATCCACCTTTCAGACAACATGCACTTACACACACAGAGCACAGCACAAACAGGATTTTCTCCCCCCCCCCCCCCCCCCAGTGCCTCTGACAACGTGTCAACGGGTTCACCGTCCCTGCTGACTACTTGAACTAAATACAACCCTTTGTTTTATTTTATCAGGACAATTATTATTCATGCAGTTTACAAACTTCCTTTTGATTTCACTTGTCTAACTGTCTGGTGTTGTTGAGTGAGGTGAAGGTGAAGCTGTAGACCCAGACGCAACACAGGGGTAAGGAGTCAGACAGAATCAGCAGAGTCAGGCTGCGCAGTCTGAGATCAGAACAACTTCAAACATTCCAAACAAAGGCTCCCCTTTTTGCCTGCTGCGCACGGTAGAATGCCCCTCAGAGGTATGTGTCAGGGAGAGAAGGATGATAAGAGGGGAGGTCCTCTCCCCTCCCCAGCTGAAGAGGAGCAACACTCAGTGCCGAAGGCACGCACGTGTGTGTGTGTGTGTGTGTGTGTGTGTGTGTGTGTGTGTGTGTGTGTGTGTGTGTGTGTGCACGTATGCGTGTGAGTGAGAGAGTGTGTGTGTATATGCAATCTGTATGAAAAGGGGGTGGTCTGATGCACCACAGAAGTCCTCGTGTCTGTTTGTATTTCTGAAGGACGGGCTGCTCAGGGCGATTCAGGACAGTTCTGTCAGCCAGAGGCGACTCTCTCCTGAGCTACTGGATGGATGGGACAGGAAGCGGGGGCTCCGAGTGATGTTGCTGGGGCCCCAGGGAGCACACATCATTCTCTTCTCTTACCCTGATAAGGACTTTGTTGAGGACCCCTTCAAAATAGAACAGAATGTGAGAGACATAAACATGAGGATTTTTTAAATCTGAGAAAATACGATCTTTTAAGCCAAAATGTAATGACCACTCACACACTATCTTAATGTGTAGCATACACAGCCCATTTTAGTCAAACTCCCAGGGGAGACATTATGGTATTTCAAACAGGCATAATATCTCCAATGTGAATGTAATCATAATGGTGTGTCAAGTAATCTAAACCAAGTTAGATCAAAGTGAAACTAAACCAACATGGCCCATATGGCGCTGTGGTAGCTGCTGTGCTTACAGACCCAAAATGAAAACTGATCCCATTCACGGTCCTTGGAAGAAGAACTGTAGGTACAGCAGCAGACATGCTGAGGTGGGATTTGTATGCACCTGTGGCTCATCAGTCTATGGGCATCTGCCTAGCTGGAGTAGGATCTGGCCATTTGTGCTGGATATGCATGTATGTGTGTGTGTGTGTGTGTCTGTGTGTGTGTGTGTGTGTGTGTGTGTGTGTGTGTGTGTGTGTGTGTGTGTGTGTGTGTGTGTGTGTGTGTGTGTGTATGCATGTATGCATGTGTGTGTGTGTGTATATGCGTGTATGCATGCGTGTGTGCATGCGTGTGTGCATGCGTGTGTGCATGAATGAGTGTGTGCATATGCGTCTGCATCAGTGAATTTTTGAATGTGTGTGTGTGTATGCATGCCTGTCTATGTGTGTGTATGAGTGTGGATAGGGGGTTGTAGTAATAGAAATCAGCTGTGTGTGGTTGGACCCTGTGGTCTGCCTATGGTTCCAATCCTCTGGCCATATGAATCCCAGGTCTCCCACTGCGAGAACAAGAGAGGAACTGAAACTCCTGACAACGAACATCAAAGGCTCATTGGCAGACATTTGGATATCCTCCATCTCATCCATCTCAATAAAAGCGCAAAGCGAAGCAAAGCCTTACGGAGCATTTGAGTGAACGTGCATCCCAGTGTAAACTGATCGCACACCAAGAGCCTGTTGTGTAGTTATAACTACATAGCAAGCATATCTGTAATGCGAGAGTTGCACTAATCTAACATCCTAAACAGAAGTTTGGTTAACATACACGCCCTACCGTATCAGGTCTAGCATGATGATTCATTTGTTGTGTTTTGATCATCTCTGGCGTAAGCAGAGGAGCAAACAGCTGGGCAAAGTGCCAATGCCTCGGGGTGGGGGAGGGTTGGTCGACTCACTGGGATGCCCAGTTTCCTGGCACTCCCTATCCAGGTGCTGACACACAAATCACCGGTGTGATGGAGATCACATACACAGGCTCTGTAGGTTTGAATAACAAAGTGACAAAGGTAAGTGTGCCATTCCATTCAGAACAAACATGAGTATGTGTATATCTGCCATTCAGACGAGGCATTCCTGCCATTTCCTTTTTCAAATCTAGCAAGCTGTGCCAGTCTCTTTTTTTTATGTAATTAAAGTCTTGGCACCAACACCAATGGAAAACTACAAGTGTTTCAGAAATTATGGTCATTATCATCTCTGAATATTTGTGTCTTTGAAGGCCCTATCATTAATTGAAAACACACCACACTTATGTACAAATTATTATGTCCTAATTTAGAATGGATTAAATGCCCTATTCCATATTGTGTGCATCAAATTAGTAAAAAGATTCTTACGACAAAGTCGAAATGTATAGACATAGTTTTTCAGAAGTCTAAAATCTCATTAACCTATACATTCAGGCCCTTAATTAATTTGTAGGAGTGCTTACAGCCTTGAGGATTCTTGGCTGAGACCTCAGAAACTTTGGGCACCTCTATTTGAGCAATTTGTTCCAGTTTCTCAACAGGACCTCTTAGCCACAGAACTACCACATTGAGGTCTATCGCCAGATGTTTTCTGGAGTTCAAGTCTGATCTTTTTTTGGTAAAATTAAAAATTAAATTTAAAATAGTAACCTAATGAAGCAGCTCTCAGGAAACATAGCAACTATGAGCTAATTCCCAGCTAGCTTCCTCACCTCATGTGGTCATGGACATCAACACTCTGGGGAGCGCCCCAAGGCAGGCGCTGGCAACCTTTAGACAGAGCCATGAAAGACCCAGGCCTCCACTGCACCCTGGGCCAAGCCTGATGGTGTCCTCCGCCAGGGCCACAACAGCAGCAGCTATTCCCAGAGCTACGTAACTGTAACGGGATCCCCGGCAAGCTTATATGTATGAAGTCACCCTTCAACCAGATGGAACAAATCCGTGTGAGAGAGCAGCATTTAACATCAAGCTCTGCTCATAATGTGAGGTATTAAATGTAAAACATATTATGCTTTCAGAAGCTGTGTGATTTGCTAATGGCTTGTTGACATCTTTACACCCTACCATACAGCTGCTCACTGCTAAGGCTGTGCCCAAACTAGGCTATGCTCTTTCTGAACTTTGTGGGAACCCATATGCATACTACTAATCATTAGAGTAGCAAATATTAAATATTTAAAGTCACAATTGTGGTGCACTGAAATGAATAGCACCACTATAAATGAAAATGCTGTAAACAAAAATATCTAATATTAGACAGTTTTCTAATGTCGCAGTATACAAGGGCAATGGTATAATTCACTATGTTACTAGAACGCTGTTCTTATAAATGCAGCAGGAGCATTTTGGCATTGTTTGGTCGATTTTAGCCTGACAAGTCTGACATTGAATTGATCTTGTTGCAATTTTGCAACCTCTGTCAGAATCGATAACCACTATTCATTCTGAGACCTGACAAGGAACCGACCTTCTCATAATGTGCCACTGATCTCACATAGATTCTCTAGATCACTCACAATGAGTGATCTATAGTAGAATTTATATTTTTCCAGCATTTTCTATTGCACACTAAAGATCCATTCCATCTTAATATTTCCTACCTTGGATAAAAACCTATGGTACTGATATAGCAGCCAATTTATGCCACAACTGTAGCAGAAGGAACACCTGTTATCTGGTCTGTTTTATTAGGCTTTTATTGTGCTGTGTTACTGGCTGCCAGCTGCCCACTGTGCTAGCAGCAGCCCCATCACCTGTGGGCTGTGGCCCTGGAGGGATTTTTTCAGCCTCAGCGCCGGCGTCCTGACTGACCCACCATCCACACACATCCAACTGCTGTCTCACAGCACATGTCATCACCACACTGTCAAAGAGAGAGAGAGAGAGAGAGACATAACTTCAACTGATGACACACTCTCCATTCCCCACGAAGAAACAACTGGTATTAGACTACAATTCAACCTCTTCATTATCAAGAATGTAAGGCACACGAATGAGTAAATTGCATATGAGGAACATGCTAAATAATTTAAGCAGAAATATTATGTCATATTTTTGGTCTTTTAAATTAATGGATTCATAAGTATAATAATGACTGCATTTATTAGGCTGTCTGAATGCTGACAATGAAAAATGGCATCCACAGTTTCACAATGAGTGTTAGCACCTAAGAAAAGACAGAAAGAGAGAGAGAGAGAGAGAGAGAGAGAGAGAGAGGCAGTATGGGTAACAGTGGTGCTTGTTCTTTTTGGGCCCTTTCCAATCTGGGCTGTAATATAAAACCAATGGGACAATGAGGGGCCACAGTGCTACCCTAAGCCATAGACAAATTCCACCCTACATGTTGTCAAAGCATGAGGAATTTATTACAAATGTTGGTCAGCTGCAGCAGCTACGCTTTTTTTCCAAAGCAATTGAGGGGAGGGATAAAGAAAGAGAGAGAAAGGGAAAGAGGGAGAGAGAGAGAGAGAGAGAGAGAGAGAGAGAGAGAGCAAAATCATCCATTATCTCCACCAGCCCCCTTGATCAGTCTCCCAATTCCAGTCAGGTTTATCTCCTGGCCGTGCATTTCCACGGCAACCGCAACCCTCCTGGCACACACTCTCTGCGGTTACGGACGTTTATGAAGTTCACGGCCGCGGAACAAGGTCACCTTCTGACCCCTTCTCCTGTCAGCCAACGGGGTGAGAGATGTGTGCGCTGGAAGAACAAAGAGAGCTCGGCAGCGGTGCCATAAGACCTGTCAACCGGGCTTGGGTTAAGTGAGTGAGACAGTGGGGTTCTGTCATATGCACTTCACTGACCAGTGCACGCGTACAGGGCTCGAGTCAATGTCTGCCAACATTAACCTTTCCACAGTGGAGAATGAGCTTGGACTTTCTGGTCTTGGCCTCTGAGAGGACGGTCATGTTCAGCTATTTTTGCGCAACTTAAAAAAATCCTTCACAGGTGTCAGTGTTGAGCCTTTTCAAACTGAGAGGAGAGGAAGAGGGACAGGGGGAGGGGGAGGGGGGGAAACGAGTCAAACCTGCAAACACCTTTGTCTCGGATTACAAGTCACACGTCCCCACATAAAACAACTTCCTTTTCCTCCTGTAGTTACGTTGTCACACACCTCCTAGTGATGACATGTGTGCTCGTCAACAACTACTGCAATCAGTTATTGCTATCACATCTAAACGGTCTTAAATCTGTCAACTTGCTTATCAGCTTTGAAGGATTTTCCCAGCTACTTTGTGGTAGTGGGCACATTTCAGCACACCGTCACAGTTCTTTTTATGAACTCCGTACAGACGAGAAATCCTAAAATAACTGAAATAACTGGAACGTCGGTGGGTATATTATCTAACCCTGTAGAAATACATACCAAGATGCCACAAAGTATTTTAACCCTTGCAGCATCAAGGCGTTAAGCCAATTTCTTTCAATAAAGCTCGTAACCTGTAAATATCCTAAACTGTTGTTGTGTGTTTAGGTAGGCGCTGTACTAGCCCCATCCCATTCAGCCGCTCAGTAGTCCGCGTCTGGAGTGCTGAGAAGGACTCATTACATGGCATATATGGCCGCTGGCTGAGCTCCACTGGTATGAATCACAGGCAGCAGCAGATGGCCTGATAGCTCAGAAAAGCCCCCTCTCCTTATTAGCTTTGGCAGGTGACCACAGAGGCCTGGCTGGAGCTGACGCGCACCCTCTCCGCCACACAAGTCACCTCCAGCATGAGAGAAAAGGGCCATAAATCACAGGAAATGTAAATACAGGTTAGCAGCATTTTGAAACAATCTGAGTTTGAAACATATTCTCAGTGTGAATGTGTGTGTGGGGGGGTGGGGGTGGGGTTTGGGGGGGGGGGGTTGCAGAGGGTGTTTTACATTTATGTTCTAAAAAGTCATCTTGGGAAGCTGTGATTTCTCAATTAAAATGCTGCAGCGATGAAACTCTAGCCTTCTTATCCATTTAACTGTACGAGAACATTTTAATCCTATTTGAGAATAAAATGTTGAAATGGTAAAAATGCTTAAAAAAAAGCTAAATGGAAACCTATTGACAGCCTCTTGTCGTGGCAAAAAGATCACATTTCAAAGTTGTCTTTTTAAAGGCATTAATGAATTACTGTTGAAAGTTGAAAATATGACCTAAATGTAATATATGTATCCACATAATTATATTTGACAAAAAATTTCCATCCTTTTTTTTCCATGACATAAATCGCTAAATGAAACCTTAGTAAGTTCCTTAAATAATTGTTGTCAGTTATCGCTGCCTAATGGACACCATATCCTCATATTTCAAATGAAAAAAAAAGAACTTGAGGCTGACAAATCCTGCCACATTGAGCAACCTCCAGAATCCATCATATGTGTCAGTTACCTAGCAGGGGTTGGGTAAATACTCAACAGCTCGCATAAATTATGGCCTTCACAGGAGGCCCACACCACTCAGGTGATTTATGCTGCGAAAGACTCAGTATTGGCACAAGTATTTAAAGTGTCATGGGAGAGATTCCAAACTTGCTACGGAGGAAATATAGTACTGTGTTGCATATTATGTGAAACACTGTAACTATTTTCTCTGTGTTTTAATCTGTGTTTTCTCTTCAAATGCGAAAAAAACAAGGTGGGATACAGCAGCTACTGAAAACCTGTTAAAGTCTGTTCTAGTGGCGAGAAACAAACTGCTGTGATTACAGACAAATGCAACAATTCCCAAACCTGAGGAGGCACTCAGGCACTGTGCAAGAAATGTAATGTGTTTGGATTGGCACATGGAACAACCAAAAAATGAGACCTCTGGCATATCGAAAGCCATTTCACAATCTCCCCCCCCCCCCACCCCCTTCCTTTTCACACAATCCTCTCAATTTACTCTTTTTGCACTGCTTTCAGTCACCACCATCTCTGATGTTTCATAAAATATGATGGATTTACGGAACAATGCCTCTTCCTGTTCGCTCACATGCTGTGTGGTGATGGCAAAGCCGAGACAATAGATTGACAGCAGCCAGGAAAATGTCATTCCGGAGTATTTTCTTAGTCCCCTGCTGCTAGAGGAAGAGCTCACACAGCACACGTGTCTCTGTAGGTTTACCATTCACTAGTGTAACATGATCAGTGACTGTCAAACAAAAAACACTGGTGCCGCCACTGTATAATCTTTCAAATATTCCTTTGTTTACTTCCCCTCTAATTCTTTCAGATTACCACAGCCAAAAAAACAATGAGCATTTCTTGTGTTTAGCATCAAAAAGAGCCTCGACCAACTCAAAAATTGTATCCATTTGAACATGTTGATTCATCAAATATTTCCTCAGCAAACTAAATATTAAGTCGAGTTTCCGAAGCCGGTTTGTTTTAGTTATTAGCGGGGAAGCAGCTGCACACATGCTCTCTGTTTTGACTCTCTCTCCGTGTGCACGGCCCCCGCCGGTTCCCAACCCCCCACTGACGACTTTCTAAAGTTACAAATTCCTGTCCAAACACACTTCCCCCCCCCTAATGTTTCCGGGTTCACAAATAAATGTGGAGAAAGTGCCGGGTTTGAGATGGATGCGTCAGCTATAGCGCGTGTATCAATTGACCACAGCTACGGCCTTGGCCTCCTGAGGCATATTTCCAGACCACCATGGCACAATCAAAGGCAATTCTGGTATTCAACGTGTCTGAATTCATTATCCCGGAGATGTTTCTCCCAGTCCTTAACATAAGCTGTCATGTAATGTTTTTGAATGCACGGAGATGCAAATGGTGCCTTTATTCAATGATTGAAAAACAATACGCTCAGTCTACAAACCCTTTACTTTTTGTTCTCTTAGAGTAGACAAGCGGCAGACTTTAAAGGCTGTCTACTTTGTCGTGGAGAGTGAAAACGTGCACACAACTGGTCAACTTTCTGAGTGTTTTATTACACACAAACCTCTCCAGCAGTTTAACAAAACCCCACTTTACAGCTGAACTAGCCTGGCATTAACAGTCGTTTTGGCGGTGATGAGCTCCATGTGCAGAAACGCACAGGGAAAAAAAGCCACAGTGGCAGAACTGAAATTAAGCGTACTCTTCAGCCCATGCCACACACTCCGTAAACCCGTGTGCATGCGAGAGGTCTCGGAGGAAAACAAATAGCCTGCCCTGCTGTGTGGGGGCTGTGTTTGTTTCTGTTGCATGCTCTGGGGTTGCATGAACAAACAGAGACACGGATCCATTCATGTTTCTCCGAAAAGCCCATTTGCACTGTTTCTTTCTCTCTCGTGCGGAATTGTGTAAGCACAAATCCGCCTCTCCTTTCAAGATCTGGCCCAAAAGCGTGGATTTGCTGCATGCCAAGTGTATGCTGTTGAGAATGTACACAATGAGTCAGTTGTGACAACCATGATCCTAATCATTTAGTGCAGTGACATGGGTCCATGACATGGTTCTATAGGCACTGTGTTGGAGGCCCCGTAAAGGGATAATGGATGCTGGTACACCTTTGTTGCTCATACCATTCTCAAAGCATTAAGACAACAGATGCATTTGTGACATTCTGAAAAACTGTCCCCACCCCACCCATTACAGTTGACGGTTGCATTCCAGGACGATGACTTCCTGCAGCAAATCCAATGAGGGAGATGTGTGCGCGCACATCCGCCTGACTTCCAAAGAAAAATCACCCGACACACACAAGAAAAAAAACAAAACAGGACAAGCAAGATTCTCTTTCTATTGTAAGTCTGTGGGGCCTGGGAGGAGCGAAACACTGAAAACACACACACACACACACAGGGGCTCATCAGGAGGAGAGCCCATGCAGCTAAACCAGTCCTCAGCCAGCTCCCCCCACCGCCCCCATACCAGACCACTGTAGAACCGCTTCACTCCATCCCGCGCCCGAGGACTGACAGCGGAGACTGGAGGAGTCATTTTCGCTGGGATCCCTGGGAAGCCCCCCACAGCTCGCCCTTTCATCATGGCGCACAGTTGTTGGTTTAACTCAGTCTCCGCACAGCGGGCTCTGGCACGGGGTGAAGTGCATGGCGAAAGAGGATTAAGCTGTAGCAGAGCGAGGGCTCGGTCGTCACAGCGTCTCTGGCGTGTGCTTTACCCCGAGACGACTCGATTCATTCGAGGTTAATGTTGCCAGTGTTTGTGCAAAGTGAAAATAAGGCTGAGCAGAGGGAGTGATTTTATCAAAGCATGTGGTCATATTGTTACATAAAGGGTTGTGCAACAGCAATATTTCTCAGTGCGGTGTTTGTGTGTGTGTGTGTGTGTGTGGGTGTGTGTGTCTGAAAGAGAGAGAGACAGACTGAACGAGAAACACTCTTATGTTCTCTTTTAGACCGCAAAATGCTTTGACAATGCAAGACACTTTTTGTCATGTCACCACAGCTTTTGAACTGATATGAATTGAGGCGTGCTTGCAATTGCACTGGAGATGTATATAGGTTCTGTTTGGGTGGTCTGTCGACCCCACTATCTTGGGGGTCCTAAAGTCAATTAGCCTGCTGCCCACGCTAAGTATCTCTAGGCCTCCCATAATTCACAGTTGTGTTCAAGACATCTTTCAACTGGGATTCAGGGCAAGGCACTTTACAGCATTGCAGGAGGAGAAATATCATTAGTCTATCTGCCAGAGAGGAATTCCATCCACTGCCCTTAACACATTATTTACAATCGTGTGTCTCATCAATAACGAATGTGTGGTATGGGGGTACTATATCACCTAATTAAACATAAAAGTAAACCAAAGTAAACAAAGCGAGGTAGCTCCTGTGTTTTACTTCCCAGTGACAAAAAATACAGGAAGTAACATGCAGGTGAACATGTACTGTCATGCTATGTGGGCTCCCCTATACTTGTTCTATTGTCTCAAGTGTCCCTGTATAATGGCCATTAAAGGGCCTAAAACAGATCTGTCTCACTGAGAAGAACCTGCTGGGTTTGTAAAAATGTGAGCCTTTCTTCAATCTGGATGTTTAACAGACCCCCTTTCAACCACATGAGGGGACTTCAAGCCATATTCTTGGTCCTCCTATCCAGTGTGGAGCTTGGAAATGTTAAAAGGACATCATGCAGAGGAGTGTGATACCTCAGAGAGAAAAGGAATATGCCTATGTGTGCGCGCACATATGTGTGTGCATTTACGCTCCGATGTTCGAGCAGAAAAGGAACACTCGCTGAGGCTTTTGGCAGCCAGCCCTCAGAGATCCATGGAAGCCAAGGAAGATACCTGCAATTTGTCATACCTATAAACAGATATTTGCGAAATCCAGGTTGTCATTAGACCAGACACGTTTTGTGCTCCCGCCGCGGTGGGGTGGGGTTAGCACACCACATCTGTGTGCTATCAGTTTTTTTTTTTTTTTTTTTTAATTAGTTGTACATATACTGCTGATTTTTACAACAGTTGGCAAGACAGTGCTATGTTTTAAGACCTAAGTGTAATCTGTAGTGACTGTGTAGCTTTCACAGTGGGTGCCTGAAGAGAAGCCAGGTCCAGAGGGTGGTGCATATGTTTTTTTGCTTGACAAGAGCCTTGGAATGCAGCCAAGGCTGGATTTTTTTCTAACATGCGGAGCGTGCTGCTGCACACCTCCGGGTCGGAGCTCCGAGAGGTGGGGATGTATTACAGTCAAGCTGTTACAGTCCCTCTTTGTGTCATTTACTGGCCCAGCGAAACAGCGAGACGTTCCAACCCCGGGCAGTGAACAAATTTGGCGGCCCGTCTTTGTTACCTAGAGAGTGTTCAAACTGACACTTTCAGCGAATGTGTGTAAACGGAAGGTGGCCCCCACACAGCTGCCGAAACACCGCAATTCTGCACTGCAGCTCTGAGACAAGTTGGTGAACTTAGTTGATAAGAGATGCCGGGCATCGAATAGAAAATACAATAGAAGCATACTGTAGAGTCATTATATATATATGTAATGTATATAATAAAGTGTCAGTCAGTGTCATATATATATACACACACGCACACATTACCTATACATTAACAGTACAGTCTTACAGTTTACTGTTTTGTTTGTATTTGTTTGTAAAGGTGCATTGAAATAGAGCATGAGGCCACTGAAACCATTGCCACTGCCTCCAGCTCTGAATGCTATGACTGGTAGAAATGACAATACTTAAGAGTTTACTTAGCTAATCGGCAGATTAAAACTCATCTTTTTATTTCACGCGTCACAAAGGTAAAGGTGATGGATGCATTCTTCACCCACAATCTTTGAAAAGACACCTTTTGTAATGGCAGCTCAGCATGTTTTGTTGGTTGAGCAAATAAATGTGTCACGCTCTCCGTGGATAATGGTACCTTCAGACTCCACACAATCTATAGGCTGGGCATGAGTAATACTTGTACCAGATGCAGATATTTACACAGACATTATTATGGCACCAGAGGATTTGTTGCCAGGCATGATAAAAGGCCACACTCTAGGGGAAACTAGTTCTTGCAGGGAATGGGCAAACTAATTAGAACATGGGCAAGTACTTGGACTGCAAGCCTCAGTGCAAATCAGATTACGAAAAAAGAAATGATTTATTACTTGCACATGCACACATCGTCTCATGTTGCGAGTATTACAGAGACATGCGATTATGGATGTAATGTGCTGTAAAGACAAATGGGACAAAAAGATTCAACAGGTGAAAGAACAAGCATGGCAAAAATAACGTCATCGTTAATGGAGCTGTATTTGGCAGGGCCCTTTGTGGGGGCGAGCAGGGATTTGCCAGCTCCACACAAGATCAAGCCACACTAAAAGGCGTTTCACACAGATGTCATGGGCCATCCCATTGTTTCCAACCATGGAGAGTGTGGAGCTTAGCTCTTCTGCTTCTCCACTCCACATGGGGGGACACTTCAAAGTGCCACAAATCTACCCAAGATCAAACTGGAGCCTGGACTGACTGGCACAGAATCTTGTAGAGCTCTTTTTCAGTTGAGTTGTATGGGTATGCACTTTGGGATGTATGTATGCGAATTACCTTATTTAGGTTATACTCTTCTCATGGTAATACCTTGCAGTTGGAACATATATTGTATCCACGCTTACATCTGTTACTTTTAAAGATTTTTTCAGCCAGTGGTAAAAGCCATGTTTCCAAGTCACGTGTTACATGTTTTACATCTCTTCAAAGCAATGTTAGCATTTCTTGCTAACTTCCTCCATATTCAGCCACCAAAGGAGTCCACTCAGGACATGTCTGTTAGCATTCACTATTGTAAAAGCAATCACAATGTAAAGCCAGCTAGCTAGAAAAATATTGCAGATTATACTAGCTCTAACCAACTGAAAATACGTTCTTCATATAGTAGCATCTTACTGCTTGTGAGATTGAGCTAGAGTAAGATATTACAATTACTGTGATTCTCTATGGTGCTTTGTTCATATATGTTTGAATTACTCGCTACAAGAATGTTTACAGATATTTGGATGGTCTTTGTGCCTATAGGTATGTTAGGTATGGAGTGCTACTGAATCAAGGTGTTCAGTGAGGAGAGGTTCAGAAATAGATGGCATGCTATTATTAAGTAGCTATTTATCACTGAGATGCTGCTCTACATAGCACGAAGAGATGAGTTCCATCAACATCCTGTAGTGTTTGGCTATCAAATCAGACAAAAATCTTACTATGGAAGTAAATCAATTTATATCACAGCCATCTTTGAACTACAAGTTGAGGTTTATGGTTAGCGTCTGGGTGCTAGTCAGGTATGCAGATGGGCAGGAAAACATTTTTTTTTTAAAAAGCCCTTGATCCATAAACTCTGACATCTTTCCTGTCAGGAGAATTTGGGGTTAACGTAGAAAAATGTAAAAATCCTCACGCAGAAGACTGTGGGCAGTTAACAGGATACCGTGTGGTTTCTACAAAAGACAAAAAAAAACAAGAGAGGTGCAATTTTTGGCAAGAGTCTTGATGACTAGACTAGAGATGAGTTCATGCTTGTCTGGAGCGCTGAGAAGAAAACACAGCGTACGACCTATCAGAGCACAAGGGCCTTAAAAAGAACATAAGCATTGCTGTGTTTTACCAAAGAAAACATGGATGTGCATCTATGGCTACTACCGGATGAGAAGAGCTTGGAGTTGGGTCAGGTGTGGGTCATGCGGATGGGGTGACTCAGACGCTGACCCCTCCACCAACCTCAATGTTGACCCGTCTGCGATTCCTCCTCCCGTCTTGGCCCATATCCTGCTCATTATGAGCAAACAGCTGCCACTGGCCTTGACACCAAAGTGGCCATCCTCACCCCTTACTTTAACTGAGGGGGGACACCTGTTAGAGCCCCCTTCACAAAGGGCTTGGGGTCTGGGCTGATCAAGCTTGGGGCAAGAAGGGGGGGGGTTACAGGGTGGCAGGGAGACGGTGGAATCAATAAAACCAGCTTAGGCAACAAGCCGAGTTGCTTTCGATATCAAAGTCGATGCACCAACCTGCCAGCTCCCCTGGCTTACAGGCATGGTGCCTGTGCTCCTCCCCAGTCGCAAAGGAGCTCCCATAATCCACGAGGGCTCTCAGGTGCTCTGTGTTTAGACAGCTTGGGAGTGCACGGCACATGAAAGCAGGCACCAGAGCCCTCAGAGCGCCTGGCCCACACACACGCACACACACACACACACACACACACACACACACACACACACACACACACTCATGGAAACATCCGCACCTCTGCCAGAATCCCCGACGCCTGCTGGGATACCAGAAGGGGGCTCAGGATAAAGCCAGGAGTGAAAGGAGAGCTAATCTATAGGCTGTAGGAACTGCCACCTGCACAGACTCCTGCTGGAGAAGTGGACGCGGATGGCTGGCAAAGTGGAGACAGACCTTGAAAAGTGAACTGCATCTATGGCTGAGAATCCCACAGTGTGGGATTATAAATGCCTCTGAATAGTGGAACATGTTGCAGGAGTTAGACAGGAACTCCAGCCCAATGTAAGAGCTAAAGGGGTTTAAACAACTGCCAGAGATGTAAAATATAGTTAGTTAGTAACTAGTGTTAACGTTAGCAGAGCAAGTCTGCTTCATTTCACAGTCAGAAAACGAGTGCATGAATGTGATGTTGATGTGGCGCACCAGAGTGGCATGAGCTGTATCAAATCTCAACCAGCACTATTAGCCGTTGCAAAGTCTGAGGAGCTTATCAGATCCCCTGTTTAATCAAATTAGCTTCCAAATCAAGCTGGAGCTGTAAAAAAGAGCGAGATGAATTTATAGATATGAATTTGCTTTTCCTTTCTCCCTCCCTCCCTCTAGCTCTCTTCCCCATCTTTCTCTCTCGCTCTCTCCGTCTCCCTTCCTCCCTCTAGTTCTCTTCCTCCCTCTCTCTCTCTCTCTCTCTCTCTCTCTTTACACTGCCCCTCCCCTTGTTGCTCGCCCTCTATGAGGGATAATGTTTGAGATTTCTTTACCTTGTAATTAGGGGCAGTTGTTAATGGGCTTTTGGAGGAATGTGCCTGTAACACAATCCTGCAATTAGGGATTATTGTCTTTGCATACATTTGAACGCGGGGTCGAGGGGGAAGAAGGGCGCCTTTGAGGGGCTGCCAGTGCGGGTCGTCGCCTCTGGGAAGTGTTTCAAAACAGACCGGTGGGGGTGGGGGGGCATGCCCAGGCCAAATTAAACCCAGCATCCTCTGGTGCCCACACAGGGCCCTCCCCTGACAGCTGAGAACTGTCAAACAAGCCTGCCGGCCCGCCTGCCGGCCCGCCTGCCTGCCCTGCCCAGCTCTGCAGCAGGGGCACGCCAGACCACCCCTCAGAGACAGAGAAGGAGAGATATAGAGAGGGAGTGAAAGAAATAGAGACAGAAAAAGAAAGAGAGAGAAGTGTTTACAGTATTTCCTTACAACTATCCCAGACTATAGACTATACATATTGTACACACCACACCGATTCTGCAGAGCTTTTCTCATTCTTTTGTGTTCCCTCTCCTTTTTTTTTGAAGTAATCTGACTTCACATGAGACACCTTAGGTGGTACAAGCATGCATTTCTGTGGGATGTGTCCGGGAAACAGCTTTTTTAATTGGCTCTGCTTTTTATTGAAATCCACAGGCCCAGACATGTGGGGACAAGCATTGCTTCCTCTCTCATTCATAAAGAAGAGAAGACGGAGAGGTTTTTTCCCCCCACATGAAAATATGTTGTTTTCATTGTTATACAACAGCTTAGTATGAAATACTAGTATGAAGTCCCAATTCTCAACCCAGCTGTTTTCTCCGTGCACCAAAATGGGTTTTAGCATAACGCCTTCTTTTTTATTTATTTTTTCTGCTTTTTTGGCATCCACTTTAACACTTTGTTCCAGTTCTGCTCCCACAATCGGAGGCCAACGGGTGGCCAGTTAACATTTCATGTGTCCCTTACCACCCTCGACTCAAAGCCTTCTGGCCTTGATGGTAGATAGCTGGACTGTTCCTGGGACGATCTGATTGATGGGCCCTCATTTCACTGTAAAAACTTGGAAGATTCATTGGGTATTAGCTAACCGTCCCCTAAATGATGTTGAAATTATGTGCTTCACCCGTGTCGTAAATCATCCCTTTATGCAATTGCACACACACACACACACACACACACACACACACACACACACACACACACACACACACACACACACACAAACATAAACATGGACACATACTCTCTCTCCATCTCTCTCTTTATCTGTCTCTCTTTTTCTCTCACACACACAAACACACATATGCACGAACACATTTTTTCTTTCCTTCTTTGTCTCTCACGCACACACATAGACACACATTCTCTCTGTCGTACTCTCTCTTTCTTTCTGTCTTTCTTCCGCACATACACATTCATACACACACTCACACACACACAGCCACACAATTGTTCCACCAAATGATCACTAATTTATGGCCGTCCGTAGTGAGGGATGACAGGACCCCACTCTATACTAAACACTGCAGCCAGTAAAAAAAAACAGGGCCATAAATCACATTAGCTAGCATTTGAGCGTATATCAAACTCTCACTGAGCACCTTCGTGGCTACATGTCTGGAGCGCAAGTTACTTTCACCAGTCAGTTCCTTTAAACCTGCTGTGTGGGAGACCTACAAACCAAACAGACAACACAGAAACTCCAGAACAAATAGAGTGAAGGATTACTCTGTACTCTGTCAGAAAGGAGGGAACAGTGAACAATGGAGCATCGAGATTCATTAATGTTATTTAGAATTTTTGTCACTAAAGTATAGAAGAATGTGGTATGGTTACCCCCGACGATGTATTTTAAAACTCACCAAATTAGTAATAAAGAATGTTCGTTTGTGTCTTGAATACGTAGAGCTTTCATGTTTTTACTTTTCTAC